>NW_015150482.1:1351623-1374355 GCF_000732505.1 Cyprinodon variegatus
GTCCCTATGGTCCCTATGCAAACCTACGCCCATGACCACAATACATACCTCACTGTGTCAATAGTAAAGGTTCTTGGTACAACTCTACCCATAAATCAAACAACCAAATTCTGCTATCCTTCTAACTTCTACAGCAGGATACAGAATAAGTGTTCAGCAGGACTTTCATTTGGTTTTCTTTTGCTTTAAAGACATACTAAGCTGTGAATAGTGTAGCCTCTAATTGAGATCAATATAACCCTGTTATATGTTTAGGAAACAAGCTATTTAGAGAGAATAAATAGTAAACCTGATATAGTGAGTGTCTGAGATATAAGAAACACAAATAGCAGTCTAATGGAAAGCAGATGTAAAAAAAAAAAACAAATAAGAAAAAAAAACTCAAAGACTTAGCTGTATGCAAGATGTGCAGTGTAACAAAGCTTTAGTGGATCCACATGACTAACACAGAGCTGGTTTCCCAGGCACATAACTGATAGGCTGTGATAAGACCTAAAGCCTGTTTGGTGCTTTGGTCAGACAGGCCTCATATGCAAGTAATCAAAATGTGGAACTCTCCCAACAAATGACAATAGAGCAGGGATCTTTAGGATCCAACAGCAATGATATCATAAGGCCCTCAGGGTATACCTGCAACTTTAATAAAGCATCTTGCACACACATTCATACTGTTTGGACTTTTTTACATGTTGTGTAAATGTTCAAATTCCACTGTATTTTGTTTGGATTTTATGTGAAATGTCATTGATAATAATAAACAGAGTTCATCTGATGGGGTGATGTGGTTTTCAAAGATGTTTTCTAAATAAATGGAAAGCTTTTTTTCTAATAATTTGATATTATTGTGTCTTTTTGTATTTAACCCCCCTGAGCCACTACTATACTAACTAAAACAACAGCTTTTTTATGGCAGGTGTTTAAAGGTTTGCTTCTACTTTACATTAACTAGAAAATAGAATTATTGTCAATATTTATTCACAAATATTTCAATCCTTGTTTAAAGGCAGAGTGTTGATAAATACTGTCACTCAGAAGGTTCTAAAGCAGGGGTGTCAAAGTCATTCCAGAAAGGGCCGTGTGGCTGCTGGTTTTCTTTCCTCCCAAGCAGTAGCACACCAGACTCCATTCATCCCATCAAGTCATCAGGTTAAGACTAGACTCACCTTGATGAGATAAATGGAGTCTGGTGTGCTACTGCTTGGGTGGAAAGAAAACCAGCAGCCACACCGCCCTTTCTGGAACGACTTTGACACCTGTGTTCTAAAGGTTGCTCTCCTGCAGGTTTAAGGGTTTTCCCTGCTTCAGCACACCTGATTTCCATTGATAGCTGATTACTAGGCTTTTGCTGAGCTGTAATCATTAGGATCAGCTGTGCAAACGCTAAGAAACATTGAAAACCTGCAGGAAAGTAGCTCTTGAGAAGGACATACCTACAGTGATCTAGAACCTGCAAATATAACTCAGTTGTTTTGTTTGGGGACCATGTTCTTCTTTAAGTTTAACCTTCAAGGCTGTCTCAACATGTTTTTATCCTGCATGTTAACCAAAAAGGTACATCTTTGACTTATCTACTACAACAGCTTTAGCCTCTGTTCACAAGCTTTTTATAGCCATCAGTGTTGCTTTGGTTTTACATAATTTGTCAGAAAGTTCCCAAAGTCCTTCTACCTAGAAAAAAATATATACCTGTACGTGAAAAGATGTAGCTGCAGCAGATTAAACTTATTTAAAATTTACTTTATTAAGAGTAGCCATGCATCCACAACTTGACTGTCACAAGGGGCTGGTACAAATCTTCAGAACTCTTTGGGTAAGACTGGTTGCGTCATGGACAGAAACCAAGCATGCATAGGCCAAACATGCCAACTGCATGCAGAAAGATATGGTGGCAGAACCTTCATGACTGCAGAACAATAGAACAAAGTGTACCACTATTAAGGATGGGTGTGTTTTTGTAGATGCAAAAAATCATGACAGTGTGCTAGGAGTGAAACTCAATATAGGACCCTATATTTCAATTAAATAGTAAAAAAAAAAAAAAAAAAAATGTTTAGTCTACTCTTTATGTGGCTTGTGGTAAAATGTAAAGACTCAGAGTATAGATTTTTAAAAAATGGATTTCTCCATGCCCAGTCTTCCATCATTGTAGATCTTTGCAGCTCCTCCAAAGTTGCGATTTGTGTTTCCTGTGCTACTTTAAATAAATGCTCTCTAAGCTTTGACAGAATAATTAGATTTTTTTCAGTGCTTGGGATGTTGTTTTATGACTAAGCCCTGCCTTATATTCTCCAGAACTTTACAACTGATCTCATTAAGACCAAGGAACACCCCTGCCTGGAGTTTAGAGGTGAATCTTTTTTAAATGTTGTGTTGGACTGTGCCTACATTGACTGTGTTTTATCAGTGAAATTTAAATGTCATTGGTTCCACAGGATTTTATTCAGGGGAGATTGTTGGCTCTGAATGCTCATAACAGTTTTTAGAAATGCATTTGCTAAAAATGTTGAGAATTACCATGCCCTGCTCTTTGTTGATCTTTTATTTTCAACAGGTTTTGCTAACCTGGGGGAAATCCAGTCATTCTAAAGACAAATAACACAACATCTCCTTATAAATATAGGAAATGTGTTTTTTAATTTTTATTTATTTATGTGTATATAGTCTTAGTATTGGTGTATTCTAATGTCATAGTTAATGCTTTGCAGATTATTAAAATTATTAATGTCATTACTGAAAGCAATGCATTCCTCTGCAGAAAGCGATTGAGAGCTCGAGCCACAAAGCACAAGGTATCAAGGAGATCTAACCTAAATACCCCTATTCACCATCATGAAACAACAAAGGGACTTCCCAGCAGGCACTTGTTATTCCGTGCAGAGAACTCGCGTGAAAATGCCTTGGCCCACAGGAGGACTGAGGCGTTTCTACATACGTCTGCCTTTTGTTTGGAAGTCTAGAGATTAAGGTTGGCTGTGAACAAAGCAGGTAATCCTCAAAGCCATACAGGCAATTAAGGCGATTTAATGATAAGATCAATGAATTTATGAAATATGGTTGTTCAACACCTGTTATCACAGGGGATGTAACCAGAAAACTCTTGAGACATGCAGGTAATTAACAAGCCATGATGGGTGTAAACACTGAGCACACACTGGGGAGACACACTCAGATGGAGCCTTGTTTTTTTTGTTTTATTCATTCTCACGAGCAAACATCACAGTATTCTGACAGTGTGCGAGATAAAGTAGATCACTTACTTGCCTTAACTAGATGTTGCACAAACATTGACATACAGTAGCTGCAAGGAAAGAGTCTTGGTAAAATTAAGATTTCAGTCTAATGCAGAGTGAAGCTGTATCAAACAAAACACTGGCGCTTAATACTAATGCAATGTTTTTTAGGGAATGGAGTGTAAGTCTGGCCTGGGGTCTCAGTGCATCAACTGCCCATACCTCCCAGGTCTTCTGGCGCAACTCTGTTCCACAAATCCACAACAGAACCAAACGAGAAGCACTTTTTAGTCTTTATGCTTAACCAATCTAGAACAAAAAGAAAACGGTAAAAATGCTGAAACCTGCCAGGATTTGGCACTGATGCCTGGTCTGATTATTAATTTCACACACCTGGTTAGCTCTGCCCAGTTCTCGTTTACCACTTATCTGATCCACCTGCATCAGTCTCTATTAAACCAGCCTTCAGACCTGTCATCAGTGCCAGATTATTCTGAGCCATTGGTAAGACTTATTCTAGTGTTCCTGTGTTCCAATTACCTGATCCTGAATTGTTCTGCCTCTCGACCTCTGTGCCTGCCTGTTCCAGTTCCTGTTCCTGATCTATTCGCTTGGCCTGTTTTCTGACTCCTTCAAGATCTCTGCCTGTTTGTGTACCGTAGCTAGAACTTTGACTCAACTCTTTCCTGGATTCTCTCTCGGCACTTCATTGGATCTGGCCTCCTGGCTATGACAACTGAGGATGTCACCAATATTGGTATTGGCTTCGCCCTCTAGATTATCCTGCCTACATTTGTTTGCTTGGTTCTGATCTCCTGCCTGTCCTCCGACCACAATACATCAGAGTCTGGGACTCTCTGTTCAGCAACCACAGCACCACTTTGGCAGCCGGCCGGCTGGAACCGTCTTCGCCCCCTGGATTCGGACTGAACTATAAGACCAGGTTAGTGACTCACACGTTCATTATCATCCACTTTAGGAAAGACATGGTCACTATCCTGTTGTCTCCACCCGCAGAAGTTCCTGCTTTAGACCCTGACTCCAATTCAGTTTTCAATAAACGTTTTGAGAAATTTAACTGTCCGCTTCGAATACTGGATCCTTCTGTTCTGAGCCTGCCAGAAACCGTAAGTTGCTTTAAATAAAGACAACATATTTGTCTAATGGCTTTTGACTATCCCAACCAAAGATTACCAATTTTTTTTGGCACAAGTTTCCAGACTTAGACTTTTCTTTCATTATCTTATCAATCATTTTATAATCATTTATATAATAATCTTATCATTTGTATTACTATTTTTTCCTTCATTATTTGTGTTCACTAATTAGTACTTTCATGCTGCTGCAATTTAATTTTTCCATTATTTAACTTTTTTTCTTATGTTCAGCGCTTTAAATGCTCTTGCTACTCAAATGTGTTAGGTAAATAAACTTCCTTTGCTTTGCCTCTGATCAAATCACTTTGTGGTCTGGTGGGGGTGATTTGTGTGGTGGCATATAGCTCCTGGTGGTGCCTGGGGCTTGCCATGGGCTATTTGAGCTGTGCTGGCCTCTGGTGGGCCCCCTTGACCAATTGCGGACTAGAGCAACAGGTGGGATAGAAACATGCTGTATGTACCTTAGTACTTTTGAGTTTGGGCTGCCAAGATTTGCTGGTGTCTGCCTAGATTCACTTGTCTCCAGAGATGAATGTGGGCTCTGGACCACCTGGGGAACTGGTTTCTGGGTATGGCCTACATGGCTGAGGGGTGAGTTGGGCGCACTCTGCTTCTAAATGATTGTCCCTCCAGTCTAGTAGCTACTTATCCCGTACCTCACTAAATCACCTACCTTTATGCAGGGTATATGGTTGCCTTGGGCCAATGCAGCCTAGAACCCCTGCTGCCCTCTAGACTTAATCTGTGTTTTGCTGCTCTTTGGTGTGGTGGGTTACAGGCCATCTTCTGTCTTTGCAACTCCTCCAACTGTGAATGTCGAGAAGATTAACCCGTTCATTCTAATACACTCACTCAGCACAAACACACTTATTTCTACACATAGTCTTAAGCACCAACACATAGGCTGCTGTAAAGTACACCCATCCAAGCTCCACCTTTGTAATCAAATTGTTCAAAGGTCATATTAACAAAGGTTACTTTTACATCAATTTGGCCAACCTAACTTGACACCTGACCACATCGGGATGTAATATAGTCAGTCCAGGAATTTAGAAACTGTTCTGGCATTTTGTAAAGAACTGCAATGAGAGCTCAAATATGGTGGGAAATGACCATGATCCAGTCATGGCTCCTGGATTTCCAAAATGGGAGCATGTTTTGAGGGACAGGTGAACCTAGATGCACTGGCATTATTTGGATTCTTAAATTAAATATAACACTAATTGTTCTGTAAATTTTACAAAAATGTACAGTTTTAAGTCCTAGCATACTATTATATTAGTTATAGTCTGTTGGTGACCAGGAAGCCAGAACTATGAAAATAAATGCAGGAAGGGCATCTAGCATAAAATATATTTGAAAGGACACACACTCTGTTTCCACACTTCCGTCCCAGTGTGGGACAACTAAAGATTTTTTTTCTATTCTTTTTTTTAAAAAAGTCCAACACAATACCTGCTGTACATATAAAAAAAAAATGTCATCCAGTTGGTATTAGTGATCATTGCATGCTGGATGTGGTAAACATATAGTAGCGTGCCTTGGTTTCAGTACAAAATTGTTATGCCTTGGAGGCACGGCTGACTGATAAGGCTTGAAAGATGACAGTGGTGATAGCAGAAGTCCTGTATTCCAGTTTTCAGTCTGGCAATTTCACAAGAAACTCATACGATGAAATCAAAAGTCATGAAAAACAGATATAGGAAGTTTACATTTCCTTAGGATTAAATTATACATGTAGCTAGGTTGATAACTATTATTCCTACATAACATTTGGGCTGGAACAACTTATATATTGTCTCTTAATTTGATGAGGGGAGTAAGGAGGGGAAAAAAAAAAGTCAAATACTATTAGGTATATTCCAATTAAAAATCAGCAGGGTCCGAATAAAAAAAAAAAAAATCAACAACCAGTAAAGGTCTGGAGACATTTTTAATTATAATCCTTTACTTTAACAGCATTTCATATTAAAATGAAATGCGGTGTTTCTGCATCCATGTTACGCATTGTCTTTTTAAATAGAAAAATATATATAAAAAAATTATAGAACATTTTTAAATTTTAAAATCTAAAGTGTTTTTTTGAAGAGAACATCAATCTTTCGGTTTGGTGTGTATATAGAAAATTTCCTGATTCACATATTTTATAAAAAAAAAAAACCTGAACTGACTGTGTGCTTTTCTTCCTTTTTTATGGCTCAATAAGAGAAGTGGGCTTTAGGCTACCCTGCAAGTTTTATAAACCTGGGTTTGAATGGTGGAAAAAAAATAATAAAATCAAGCACAAATCAAGGTGCTCATTCATGAGCCTGGATCAATATTTATTTTTGATTATGGTCATGGTGGAGAATCCTGCTTCACATCAGTAGGTAGAGCCAAACGTACTCTAAATGTGCAGGGTCATTTTTGAGCACGCTATTTCACTTTTCTGTCACCAGTTCACCGCAATTCTTCCAGCAGTCTACACTTTTTCTGCTCTCTTCGTGTTCTCCTTCTTTCCCATTGTTCTGCTTGCCAGAGGTTTGCCTGCTGTGTCTAAAAGTGGCTAGCAGAAGCGACCCAGACTGACACAGCTCGTTGGCTGATTTCTATCACTTGTAGCCTGGTCCAGATGCTCTGGCGGTTAACCATATTAACAGGAGTAGCGGTGCAAGTGGATTTGGACAATGTCGTCGGAGTCGTCAGTTGGTCAGAGCTTCTCTATCCTTTCTTTGCCCTGCAGCTATATTTGCTGTGATCAGTGGGAATAAAGTAGTTTTAATAGGTTTTTAAGTGGGGAAAATCCACATTAAAACTTAATCTGTGCAGTCAGTTCCTCCATTACCATCTTGCCTTCAAATATTTCTGTCGGAGCCACTCAGACCCCAACAAACCGGCGGAGCTCTGTCAGTTGGAATCTCATTCCACATTAGCCTCTGACCCAGTCGCCTCCTCTCGTTTTTTCGGCTGCGGTTGGAAAGCGGTTTTCATGCAAGTAATCCAAACTGCAGTCACCAGGATAGTAAAAGCGAAGATGTCTTGCTGACAGGTTTCAGCATTTTAAGTTAACTTAGATGTTAAACTGTTTCAGAGGAATGATCATAGTGATGTGTCTGTCTCGCTGCCAACTCCCAGATCAGCTTCTCTGATTGGTTGATGTGGCGTGTCAAGCAGCAAAAGTTGAATTTTTCCATCTCGAGCAGCAGCTGCGTTTGTGGCTGCTCAGACTTGCTGCTCAAAACGCACTGCGGGACATTTTGCTGCGCCTTGATGCACCTCAATCATTGACATTGCAGGTAAACTATCTGCCTCTGCTGTTTTTGGTGTGAATGCAGCATTACAGTAGCAGATTTTCTCCTGACTGGCAACTTCATTCCTTTGCTTTAATTCATTTATTTATCTGAACTGACAAGAGTTAAAACTTTGTGCTCTATCAACCAGCTTTTTCTAAATCAGCTTGATTCAAAATCCACTCAAAGACTACAGCCAAAGGTCAGTCTAGGAGCCATATATCTGCTACACTGTAATACGATGAACTGAAAAGAAGGCAGCCACTTCCTCTGAACATAATACCATTTGCATTCTGTAAGGCTGTAGGATGAAATATTCAGGCTAATAAAAGTAAGAATCCTGAGCTTACTCATTTAAACGCTAGATCAGGCCTTTATCATCAGGCTTGTTTTTCCATACATACCACTAACGTGACCTGTCACTTTCTCTAAGTTTTCCTCCATAAAGCAAATGCTGTGACCATCTACCAGCCTGAGTCCATTGGAATTGTTTCAGATCACACAAAGCAGGCTGTATCACACTTTTTTTACTCAAACCATTAGGGACACTGAATACAAACTATCCTTTTAAACTGTTTTAAATAAAACATCATGTTGCTAATTAACCCTTTTATATGAACACAGTGTGTTGTTAAAGTAATGTTTCCTACATGTGTTACTTACCCTGGGGAGAAAGTCTATGATAAATGATTTTCTATCATGAGAGAGATTTACAGGGAAATTGTAATTAAGATGTAAATGTTTTAGTATCAGATTACTCTTGTAAAAGCATTTAGTTACGGGAAAAGAGAAATACATTTTTTAATGTGTTTGGGGGGTTTTTGTATTTTTTTTTTTGTTCCTAATTTTAGTTTCTAACAGTTGTTCTAATGTATTGCATTTTACTTTATTACTACATTTTGAGTTATAGCACTTATGCTGATAATATTCAGTTAGTGTATTGCTGTTGAAATTTTAAATCTCCTGTCAATATACAGTACAGTATTTTTGCTAATGTGGGCTTAAACACAAACCAAGCAACACATCTACATTCTTACTAAAATAGGTCATAAAAAAAAACAGTACATGTTAAATTTATTTGAATTTCTTCTTATCCACCAAAGTTTAAAGTTTTACAAGGAAAGTCATAACTCAGAATAAAGTATAGATTTTGTGACCAACTCAAAATTCAGGCCAGGTCGGGCTTTGATGTCACTATGGATGCAGATTGGGTCAGGCTAGGCTGTAAAAAATTGTGGCCTCCAACTGGTGTTCTGTTCAATTTCTTTCATCTACATACATTAATTAAGCTGTGAATACACTCAGTCAGGATGATACACACCCTGCAGCTGCAGGACGGATACCACATCAGTCTGCTCAGATCCGCTACACCCTTAGCATGATCTGCAGGGCGCATACCTGTGGGCCAGACCTGCTCCTGGCCAGTGCTCCCTGTCGTGTGCACTGTCCTGATAGCAGTTTAACAAAGCGTTCTTTAAATTTGCAGTCAGAGCAGTGGTGCACAACCTACTGACTGTGAAGTAGCAATATTACCTTAAATTATTTCATCACATTTCAGTTTCTCGTGGCCGACAGTTTATGTGTTGGTCTGGTTTTAAGCCCATGGTCAAGCTGTATTTACTGGGTCTGATCTAAAATCATTCTCACACGAGATAGGTATGTTCGCTTATATTTTAGCAGCCAAGCTTTGAGATTAAATCTCACTGGTTCTCTGTGTGATTCTGCATAAGGGTTAAAAAAACTAAAAACAAACATGACACCCATCCCTAGCTTACAACAAGATCATCCACCTTTTTTATACCCACACTTATCTGAAATCATACTCATGATTATCTTTGCCTTGGGAATGAAGTATTTAAAGGATGCATATTTTATATGGAATTGGAATTAGAGCCAAGAAAGCAGGATTTTGGAAAAGATTTATTTATATTGAGCTTTTAGAGACATGCGCATAATGTGATTGTGGCGCACCATAGGTGTTTTTCCAATTGTCAAACACAGATTTTGATCTGCAGCCATGAGATATTTAATATTTACAAGGTGAAAAGGACATTTTATTCTATCCTTTAAATAGATCTTCAGTGTCTGATCATAGTTATTTTATTGCTCTCTCACAATAATAATTCCCTGCTTTGATAGCCTTGCCATTCAACCTCACTCTAGTATAAAGTGCATACCAGCTTACTCAAATTGCAGAAGTTCAATTATTCCACTGAATATAACTTGATATCAGGAATTTGCAAAGATGGATTATGTTGGAGTTATTATGATTTCTGTTGTTTTTATCATTTTATTCATTTATATCTTTTATATTGCTTTTAATCATTTGTTTTTCTATGTTACTGTCATCAGTGGAAATGGTGTATGCAGGTCATAAGACGGTCAAATGTTTTGCAAGAATGCTTTCCTGTTTTTCATTTAAGAAAGACAGAAGTTTAAAGTTCATGACCCCGACACCTTTTTTAAAAGTGTATACTGAAACCAGACATGTTCCCTATCTTAAAAGTTCATGCTATGTCTAAGAGATTGCATAATCGAAACTAACACCTGGTGTTGTAATGTGTTGACTGTTCAATAAATAAGCCTGCAAGTGTAGAGCAAGAAGAAGATGCACAGAGTAATCCTAAAGCTGTGTATATCTCTCCTTTGCAAAGCACGGTCAGGAAAAATCTTACACTGTCTTTGTTTCATTCTTTATAGGTTAAAGTTGGGGAAACTTAACAACCCTAACAGATTACCAATAGAATGTTTAATTAAAATCTATCAAAGCAATGTATTATACATTAATCAAAAGACACTAGCCTTAAAGGGCATTAAAGTAACACACATTACATTTCAGCAAAATTATCTGTAACTGGTTCATCACAACCGTTTATTAGTTTTCAAAATTTCCAGCTAGTGTTTTAAAGTAATTAAACTCAGCCTTTGTCCTGCTAACATTGTCTTTATCATGCAGTTAGCTGAAGTGCTATGCTACTGTAACTAGCAACATACTTTAATTGTTGACATTAGCAATGTAATTGTTGACATAACGCCTTTAGTTGATTAAAAACCAACATTAACTAGATTAAAGAAGTGTTCTTCTTTGGACTGTGCAGTGGGTAGCACATTTGCCTGGCAGCAAAAAGGTTTTGTTTTTGTTTTGTTTGCATCTTCTCCCCTTGCATGTGTGGGTTCTCTCTGGGTACTCTGGCTTCCTCCCACACTCCAAAACCATGACTGTTCAGTTAATTGGCTTCTCTAAATTGTCCTAGGTGTGAGTGTGTTTGCGCATAGCTTTGTGTCTTTGTGATGCCCTTCAACAGACTGCCAACATGTCCAGGGTGTACCCTTACCCGTAGACTGCCATAGACTGCCCCACCGCAACCCTGACTTGGACTAAACGGGAGAAGAAGGATGGATGGATGAATGGAAGTATTTTTCTATTCAGTTAGATTAAGCAAAAACCTTCTTTATGGTTTAGATAATCCCAAAAATGTAGTAATATAGATAAATAAAACTTTCTCAAAAGGAATAAATTTAAACTATTGATAGGAATTTTTTTTTTGATAAGTTGAGGCAAGTTTATTCATAGATTGATTAACATAATTGCTATTTATGTGCCAAATAGACTTAATATTTTTGCATATAAGGAATTATTAGATGTAATTTTACGGTAAAGTTTGTTTTGTGTCCGAACTTATAGAGAATAAAATGAAAGAAAAACAGAGGAGAGATTCACTTTCTCTAGTCTTATTACAAATAGCATGGTCTTTTATAAACACATGTCCATTCTTCCACAATGATAAATGTGAAAAGATAAATTTGACTTGGCCAGCCAATATCTCAGTTGTCTGTGTGACAGTCCTGCTGAGCGTGACTGAGCTGCTGGTCCACAGCTGTCCTCTAACTTAGAGACATTATCATAAATGACTTTAAAATGTAACATGTGTGCCAACTGTGAGGTCAATTGTGGGAAAAGCATAAGGCGCTAACAAGGACATTTAGGGTTAGTAATGTTTTCTTTGATTAATATCTAATGCATTTTAGTGTTCTCATATATAACCTTTATTCCAGATGAAAATCTTGATTTAAAAATCCTACTACACAAATGATTGTGTTAAATGTCAGCAGCACACCTGAGAAAAGTGACTCTCAGACTTGCTTTTTCACCATCTCTCCATGTGAGGTTGAGGACCATTATATAGAAGAGTCAAAGATAAAAGGGGATGTCAGTCATCATCTGCAGCAAGGCTGCCCACCTGCTCAGAATACCACACAGCCCGGCAGCTAATGAAATGCTTGAGTAGATAAGCAGAGGGACATTGGGATACAGTATTACATCAAAAGTCGCCAATGGTTGGCTGATTCTAGTTCATCTATAAAACAAAATGATTGTAGGACATAGCTGAGAGACAACGAGATGATTATCTACTGTTTGATGAAGCTGCCAAATTCCTGCACTACTGTGATGACTAGATTGATATTACATGCTTGGAGAGTGTAGCACAGAACAGGAGGTGAACAGAGCTCAAACATGAGCACTATGGGACATTTTCTGGCATGTGATATGCATTCATACTACTTACAGATTTTTTTTTTTTTATTAATAGAATAACAGCGAAGAAAGAAGCAATGCGTTTTCTTTTTTTTAGATGCCTTTATTTAATACCATTAAATAGATTTTAGTGCAACAAATGACTTTCATTAGTCCACCTTTTTTAAATTTAATCCATCATATGTTGATGAACGAACTGCATCGAAAGGACTGATAAACACAACAGAAAGGCTAGAGAGAGATTTGAGCTCAGTGGAAGTGTGGTGTAGCTGAAATCAGCTGTCAAAAGTTATGCTTAAAGTGTGCCAAAATCCATGTGGACCAAGCAAATATAAGGAAAATGTTGCTCATTTCAGATGAGGCTACAACTCAATATACCTGCAAAATATTGTGTATGGTATAAAAAATCTGGGGGCAGCAGAGTGGACACATGATCTCCACCATAGTACATAGTGGCAGGGACAGTTAAGCTTGTCAGAGCTGATGGGAAAATGGATGTAGATAAATTTAAAGTTTAAGCTTGGTTGGGACTGGGGTCGAGGTCGGCCTTGAAGCACAGCCACAATCCATGGCATGCAGTAAGAGATACATAACACTTAAGACTCGGGAATATTAATGGTTTGAAAAGGATCAAATGTAACTAAAAGTCTTTGGTAAGACTTAAAATTTTCTTTAATGCATGTGTAGAATTACCACCAAAAACTTGTAGTTGAATCTAACTGTAGTCGTCAAAAAATATTAATATACAACATTTCTAACCATGTCTAAACAAGAAGGAATGAAGAAAGGTGTATATTTGGGGCCACAATGATTTCTTTATACCCAACCAAAGAGGGAAAATGTCATGGCATATCTTTTTATTTGGACCATGGTAATAACCTATTCAAAAAGGCCTTGCTTTTCTATGCTGATTGTGTTTTAAAGTAAAAAGTGTTAGATAATGTTAGATAGTAAATACAATATAATCCAGTTTTTTTTTTAACTATGCAGCAGCACCGATATACACATTACGACTTTAAATTACATGTGCTGTCTAGCTGTTCTATGTTGTAGTAACATGTAATGAAACTCCCACCTGAAGCTAATTTAAACTGGTTATTTGATTAGAATACAAATACCATATGTTTAGGGTCTCTTTAGCAATTATTCTTAGAATTTAAAACACTCTTCTGCTTTCATCGACCTCAGCAGGACATGGGGGCCTTTTTATTTAATGTGGGTGGGAAAATGGTGGGGGGGGGGGGGATTACAAAGTTGGAGCTCACTGCTGACACTTTGATGACTCAAGCTCGCAAGAGGAAAGCCTGCGGACATAAACAGGTGCTGCAGCATACGTTCAACTAAGACTTGGACATGGTTCTTTAACCTGTTCATTCAAACCCTGATGAGTTGTGACTTACAGTATGTTCCATGTCAGAGTGGGCAGTTGTTCACTGTCAGTTTTCTTAGAAACAGAACAGTTGTTAGCTTTCACTGAAGAATCCTGACACAGATGTTCCCAAAGTGAATGTTTTTCTCTTACTGTAGAACAGCAGAGAACCTGATTTTTAAGCCAAAGCTATATTTGGAAATAATCTTAAACTAGTTTATATGAATAGGCCTGTAGAATGACTAACATATAAAGAGATAGGTATATATCACCTTACTTGGAGATATATATATATATATATATATATATATATATATATANATATATATATATATATATATATATATATATATATATATATATATATATATATATATATATAAATGTATATCTCTGTACTGGTATGAACATTAAATATCAGTAAAATTTCATACAGTTTTCTCGTTATTTAAAAAAAAAAAAAATCTGCATTTCAATCATGTTGAATATTGTCGAAATTTTAAACACAAGAAACTCATTGTTTCAATAACTGAATTGGACAATTAACTCCACAATGCCAACAAAGGTTTGTTATAAGACTCTAAAGATGCATTCACAAAGTACACAGTTGCAGTAATCCCTGTTATTTACGCGTTAAATTATAAGCATGATATTTTGGCAACAATTCATGTGATCACCAGCGACAACACTGAGGTCATTTTGACGGGTCATGAAATAGGAAGAGTTCATATAGTCTTAGCTATTATCTGTTCCGCTCAGCAAGGACTAGGGCTCAATCACAGTTGCTTTCCAAGGTTTTCTCTGTGTGTCGACGACCTGAAACTGTTAAGGCTGATTTATACCCAGAAACCAGGTCATCTGCGTGTGTCGCAGTGAATGCAAACAGAGGAGGCATCGGATTGGTCAAATCGACATCCACTGTACTCATGCGTATTCCCTGTTTGGTACCTTACGGCTTGTTTTGTTTGTATAACCGCCATTGTGGAAAACGACCCGTGAAGATGGACCAACTAGAACAGTTGGTGCGTAAGAATGCTGGGACCCTTTTTCCACCTGGATCCCCGCTCTTTTTCACCCTCATGTCCCTCCCTTGTCGCACAAACTTGCTCCCACTTGCTCACTGCCTCGGCCGTATCTAGACCCACAGCTAGTTCATGTTTGTTCCTCTTGCATTGTGGCGTGGAATAACATAGCGCAGACCACGCTTAAATGTTGGGCATAAATCAAAAATATCTGCAACAAGCTCACTGCGACACAGTGCTGGGGGAGTATAACCAGCCCTTTATCCTACTCTGGGGACAGATCAACTGGACATCTAAGATAAGGTAGGTAGGGGCTCTTGGGCTCATACAAGAGTGCATAGCAAAAGGCTGGGCAGAAGGACCAGGGGTGGCCGGCTACACTCTGCTCCGGAGTCAGGGGAGGACAGTGGAGTCTAGAGCAGCAGGCAGAGCAAAGGGCATCAGAGCAGCTGCCAAGGATGATGAACACCTATTTTGACTTTGAAGTCATTGATTTTTTTTTGTGTGTGTGCTACTTTTAAACATGGAAAGCCTGAATTGCCTTATGATTACAATAAAAATTTATTTTTATAGTGAACAAAAGTTATGATATAGATAATCAAGCATTCAAAATGTAAATAATCATTGTGAAATGTTGCACTTTGGTGTTAAGTAACTTCAATAACTAACATGATGTGTTGTGAATCTGAACTATATAAACAAATTGAATTCCAACTGAATCCTGATCCCTGTCTAGCAAAATCATCTGGATTCAATGATCCAAACAGAACCAATGGGATCAATCATCATACTTTTTGAATTCTTGTTATTTATATCGGCTGAATTATTGGATCTCCAGATTCTTTCCAGGCATCACAAAAGCTTTATATTATATTTTAAGTAACGTCACCTCATTATCAATATATGAAAAGGAGTTTGTTAAATTACCTTCTTAATTAAAAAGTTAGGCAGTTAGTGACACCAATATTATGTAATGCCATTACTCCCAACATTGCCTAGAATGCTCTATGCCTATGTCTTTCACTAGGAACCGAGCACCAAAGTCTGTATTTCTCATGCCAATAAAACTTACTAATTATGGCTTGTCTTCAATGTCAGTCTTTCCAGGTTGGAATGCAGCAATTACTCAAGGCATTTATTTAATATTTACATACATTTTTACTGGGCTTCTGTGGGTTAACACCTTTGAGTATCTTGTTAAAAATCAAACATTGAACAATGCTTTATAATTCAAAGGTATCAACAACCCTGGCAGAGGAAGAGAGTCCTTATGTTAAGCAATCTTTTGACATAGGTATGCTTATTTAGTAGATGATTTGGCTTCTTTAGACTTAAACAACTTTTATTGCCATTTTCTATACACAGAGTGTATACAAAACGAAATTTCATTTTGTACAGTTCTCACGACATTTCCATTTCTTAAGGTGCAGAAGAAGAGAAGAGATTATTAAGATATTATTCTCTCTTAGTCATACCAAGAAATATTCCTTAAATATTCCTATAAAAAGCTTTTCTTTTAGTGCATATTTTTTATTATGCCAAACGTCAACAAAAGAAGCCCACTGTTCTTATTCACTGGTTTCTATAGTGACAACACAATTAAAAGGAGGCTGAGTTCAAGTACTGCAAAAACTAGCATTAGCATTGCTGTGATCTTGCACATGAAAGGAAGACACGCCAGAATTGCTTCAGTCGTCTGCCGATACTTCCCGCGTCTAGACACACACAGTGCTTGGCAGAGGATTCCTGCTCTTAAGTATGGGATGGTTGCCATGGATACCACATATTAAACACCAGTTTCTATTCATTTGCCCAAATGGAAATGTGTGAAGGCCACACCACCTCAGAAGTCCAATACAAAAGCATCAGAAATGAAAACTCTGGAGCTAGGTAGAAAATGGCATTGGGGGAGGGGGGGTTGTTAGTAAACTGGCTTTTATTAACCTCTTCTTATTAAACATAATCCTTATATATGGCTTTGAAAATGATTTAAAAAACCTTAAGATATAACTAAATTAATAGAGCTTTAATTTGGACTCAGCTGAATACAGAGTAACTGCATACCAAGTGATTCATTGATGTGGTATGTGGAATGTATTCATTGAAATTCTATTTAAACATCTTTGAATATTATTTCTACGTCAACCTTATAAATGCTGGAAGTTTAGAAAATTTTAGGAAGGTTTATTGATTTCCCTTTCATTTCTATTGAAACAAACAGTCTAACCTCCTCAGCAGATTGTCAAAAAATGTCCTCCCACCTATGGCTGACTTTTGCCTTTTCATTTCAAATGCAGGATTGGTTGTTTTAAAAAATACCAGTTCGATAGGTCAATTGCAAGAATGCTTATTTTTGAAGGCCCACTAAAGGAAGAATGTAAGACAGCTATACAACCGTAAGAAGGACGGCAGCCACCATTAGTTGCTGCGGAGAAAAAAGCATTTCCTCTAAGGTTGTGTTAAAAGTTTAAAGGGGGTTAAAGATTTTGATGCAGAGGATATCTCTGTCAGTGTTTTCATAAAATCCAAATTAATTGGTTCAAGAACATACAACTCTTTTAACCAAAATACCTGATGAGGTCATACTATATAATTTATCTTTAACTGTTGTGATGTTTCCATTTAGTTGTAATTCACACACCCACACACACAAAAAAAAAAACATTTCTTAATGTATGTGTTAACTTTTGGTAGTTGATGGGGTACCCCTATGATCATTATGTGAAAAAGTAATAGGAACTTAACAGGCAGTCTGTCTTTTGGAAAAACCAAACTGAAATAGTCAAGGAGATTATTTCAAAGCAGTCGATTACCTTTTGCACTGTTTTCTATCAAACTTTATTTCTGATCATATATGGTATTTTCTGTTATCAGCACGTTTCAAACCAAATGAGCTAAATAAAAGGCCAATCTGACAGAGGTGGCAGGTTTAAGGTGCAAGCTGTAAGTTAAATATTTTGTGATATAGTGCAGACTTATGAATCAAGTTATGAATTCAATTTTAAAAGTTTATTTAGGATTTAAATTACCAAAAAAATTAACCTTACTTTGCAGGGGCTGCTTTTTTTTTAACAATTTGCATGGTTTGACTTTACATGGAGTCAAAAAGAGCGAATCATTAAGGACAATTAAGCCTATACAGAATTATGCAGATTTTTGTCATGAAGGTGCTGTCCAAAAATTGCTTGCAGTAAGAAAGGCAGTAGGAGGAGGAAGCAGGGCTCTTCCTATTGGTAGTTAATTTAGCATAGGGACATTTTGTAACGTTTTATCTGCCCCATAGTTATGTGGTTGTCCACTATATGTGACAGGGCATGTAGGGAAAGCCCACATCACACACTTTTGCAAGACCACATTATTTCTTCATATGTGTCACAAGCAAATGTATGCATTTTCATTTGTTTAGGGTTTATTATGGACCGCTTCTGCTCTTAGCTACATTTGTCTTACTTTTGTTTTTGTAGTTCTTTTTTGAAAGGCTGTAGTCCCAAATTGACAAGCATTATCCTTGTGTGTTTCTGTTACATAATGGTGTCTTGATTCAGCATACCAGTCCTTAACTGTAGTTTATTTTTAACCAAGGGTAGTTTTCTTACTGTTGACCCTGCAAAAGGTGAAGGACTAGGAGCTAGGAACAGGAGGTATAATTTGCATAATTTAGAATCAGCTTTAATCTTACCACTCATTTTTGTACTAATGTAAGGTTTTTACATTGTGATCTAATGGTTCCCTGACTCCAGAGGTGCTCCCAATTCCGGGAGTCCAGGAGCTATAGTAGTAGCCTTACAAATGTCCCCACTTTTCTTGATGGGCCCTTAGCTGGTCCTCTACAATTCCTTTTTAAACATCAATCTTTGTACTTAAATATTTTTTTCTGTCATGATTTATGGACAGTAGGATCTAAAGGGTGGAGTCAGTTTAACAAAAATGCAAGCCGAGGAGAAGGCCAGTGGCTGGAAGTTGGAGGGGATTTGACTGGGGGTCGCAGGGGAGTAGGCTGCCATTCGACTGGCGTTGTACTGGATAGGGCAATTTTGAATGGCTGCTACTGTATTTTGGCTGCTTTCCATGAAGCTTGATCAAAGGTGAGACTGTGTTCTGGTGCTCAGACAGGAGATGCTTGTATCCTAGCGTTCACCTAGTTTTGCTTCGCAGCACTCCTAAGATTTCCTCTACATAGAGAAAACATGTAGTTTGTTTGCTCTGGGGGCAAAATGGACACCTTTAAGTCCCAATGTTTCCCTTTATCAAGGTTAAACTTTAAGACAAATTTTAGAATTTCAGAAATGTAATTCTTTTGCTTAAACAATGTCACTAACAGGTAATTTTAGGCTAACGGTCCTATGTAAATATAGGCCAAGGCTTTACCCATGTTTACAGGGCTTAATAATGGCAAGCATAAAAGAAACCTAGGTGTTATTATAGACAGCCTCTGAAAATGTGTTTCTAAATAAGGACAATATCTCAAAAAATGCCAGAATAAAAGCAATATTTCAATAAAAACAAGGAATATAAAAACTACAACTACTGCTAATCACATATGTTATTTAAAGTTTTCCTTTAAGAAAGCTGACATGCCCAGTTTGTCTGCATGTATGGGTGTTGGTGTTAGGTGGGTACACATATGCCATACATTAACACTTGACATTAGGCGTGCCTGGAATTCTATTAGTAAATCTGACAATGAATCATTGGAACTGACTCATTGGTGCCTGTGCTGCTACTTTTAGTTAAACTTGTTTCATGTGTTCCACCACAGATCAAAATGATGTAATAATAAGTTTCAGGTTAAATCAGTGAGATGTATTTCTCTCAATTTTGGGTGGATTATATGTGACTGATTACAGTAGAAAATAAACCTGAACGGGAAAAATGAAGACATTTTCAAACCAGGGTAAGGTTACAAACAATATTAATAGCTTTATAAAATCTACTTGAACACTGCCCAATCTTTCATTGTACAATTTAAAAGTGTACAGAACAACTGTAAAGATACCATGAGGTCACAGTCTACATAATCACCATGCATGGCAAAGAAGAGCGTCAATCAGATTAACACCTAAGATTCAAATGGTAGCTCTGGTAGAACTTGGGACTACACAGCTTAGATATGTGAGACTTTGTTAACAGCACTACAACTGGTCATGTATCTAAAAATACCTGGTCTTAAAAGTACAAAAGAGGCTTTTATATCTTCAAATATTATAATGTAAATGTGCTTCACAATTATTTCACTTGCTTATTTTAATTTCTGGAAAACGTTTGGTGTCCCAGTACCTGTTGTTGCAAAAACCTCAACACTGCAAATCAGTGTGTTAAATATATTCTGCTGAAGACCTGAGACTGGGACTGGGTATCTCCTTCCAGCAGTCAGAGGCTACAGTAAGATCATTCAGATTAAAGCATATTCAGGTATCAGAATCGGGTGGTAGTCTTTAACATTCCCCAGAAGACTTGCTGGTGTAATCCGTTGTTTGACTCTAGAGTGGAATGCAACCACTCACCATGCTAACCCTTATTTATAATCAAAATAGGTATACCCTTTATTGAAAATTGAGAGACATTGATGTTTGTGGTTGTAACTTCGAAACACAGGAAAAAGACAAAAACAATATGTTAGAAATATGTCTGTAAGTGCTTGTAAGTAAATATTATTCAGCAAACTAGGATAGTTAGTGTGATATGTTCATATCATTTGGAAATCTTCACCATTAAATTGTAGAATATGAAACAGGCTCTGCAAAACAGTTGTTTCACATAATCTACGTATTCTGTGTGCCCCCTAAGACAAGAGTTCACAAAATTTCATTGTGTCTCACTAATGACAATAAGGATTACCTTTAAAAATTATTTCTACCACCCATGTATTGACCCTAAACCAAAAATACTGCCTTGATGTCATAACCCTCTATTCTTTCACACTGTCTTTTGTGTTGTAAGATATGTCTAATCCAGTGTTTCCCAACCTTTGTTGACTTGTGTACCCCTTTGCAAATTTTTATTACCATGAGTATCCATCTCAGTCAAAAGCATTGATGATTGTCCAAAAGTGGACTGTACAATAACTGATTATATATATTAAAAAATATTTTACTTAATCTTTTAATGTGAGCATTTAATTCTTAGGCATTTTATGCTTTCCATCTCAAATATCAGGATCGGGAGGTGGTCGTGAGAGGCTGACACACAACGCACGATCAGGCTGAAAGTCGGCCCGATTGAAAAGTTTTAACACGACTGGAAAGGGCAAGAAATCGTATAATGTATGACCGGCTTAATACCTTGGTGTGATGCTGGGACTGCCTGCTGGAATAGGGGGATTATATATATTATATGATCACCTGCTCCAAGCTCTATTTTCAGGCTCCATTTAGGTGAGCTGCAGGTATTGGTTTTGTATTTAATTCCCTCCTACTCTGCTTTTTTTCAGAGGTATTGCTAAGCTGGAAAAATGCTGCTGAAAAGCTTTTAAGCAAAAGATGCCTACTTTATTTCTAATTCCCAAAAAAAAGGTGAATTCTAAACATAGTTTTTTTCACTCAAACCCCTCCACCACGATAAGGTGGCAGCCCTATATATATATATGTATATATATATATATATATATATACATATATATATATATATCTATATCTTCGAGACTGGACCAATTGACGTGAGAATTTATCTATTTTTCTTCGAAGAGTCATTGATACTTCAATCCCAAAAGTAGATCCATGCTTTAAGCGAATGTGGTAAGCCAGCAAGTAAATGTGCTGTTAAATCCTCTTTTTCTGACACTTCTAATAGATTACATGAGTTAAAGACAAAAGGCTTTAAGTCTAAAGTAGAAACCCAGCCAAGCCAAGAAACCAAAACGGTTTATAGTTCCGAAGGTTCATGCAGAGGACTCTTTAATGAAGCATCCTACTTTTATGTGACAGCAATGGTAGCCATCAATATTTTCAGCAGTGTTTTACTAACAGGGCCCGCAGTTCTAAATCTGAGCTGAAAACGGTTGGAAGTCATGTTGACGGTATTTAAGGGAGCATGGGGAGCCTCTGTATTAACATGAGCCTTCACAGAACCTGCTTATATACCATGTAGGTAGGATCTGCTGCAGTATTCATCACTAATCATTACTGGAAGTGTATAAAACTTAATGATTTGTTCTCTTATAGACAAGCTTTAACATCTGTGCCCTGCAAGCATGGGAGGATATCTGATCATGATGACCTTTCCAGCTGTCTGCTGACTCTTTAGATCACATCTCAACAGATTCTTTCACAGTGGCTCTTTGTTGTTGCAGCTGATGAAATATATTTCTCTCCGGAGAGGGATACAATTTAGTTACTGGTTTCTAAAACCTTGCAATAATTATGTGCTGCCATTTATTCAGAATGCATTGGTTTTGAAAAAATTGAAAAAAAAATTTTTTATTTATAAACTGCATGCACTGAAAGTGTGGATGTCCTTCAATGTTCTGTCAAAGACTCTAACGAAAGAACAGTTATGCTTTATTAAATTATTAGAGGCCTACCTCATTTTGCAGTATGTCAGGTCAAGCTGTGTCACACCCCCAGTTTGACCAATCAACCACGAGCATCAAATAGTGTTTCACCGATTCCATTTTTTGGTCCCAATACCAATACCTGATACCTGGCTGTGCAGTATTGACCGATATCTATACCGATACCATCTGTTTGAAATTGATGTGTGTGTGTGTGTGTGTGTGTGTGTGTGTGTGTGTGTGTGTGTGTGTGTGGGTGTGTGTGTGTGTGTGTATGAAGAACTGCATACCACTTCGATGTAAAATAATGGCTTTGTCAAGCTGCTACCTACCGTTGTGAAGCAGGAAAAAGACTTATTCAAAGTGAATCCGATAGAACTTTTTATTGCTTACGTGGAATGGGTGACAATAGTTGAATAAACGTTTTGCTCTCAAAATGGTATCGGTGCCCGATTTATTGCTGGATTGGGCCCCGCCCAATACTGGTATCGGTGCAACACTAGCTACAACAAAAGCCTAGTTATCATCATGGTTACATTTAAGGGTGAGCTATCAAGCCAAAAAATGCATTATCTATTCAATTCAATTCAGTTTATTTATATAGCGCCAAGTTCACAACACATGTCATCTCAAGGCACTGTACAGTTCAACCAGATCAT
>NW_015150482.1:1374705-1385567 GCF_000732505.1 Cyprinodon variegatus
GCAGCACAGCTGATGTTTCTTTCCAGGATGACGTCACAGCCAAACAGGAACAGACGAGGCAAAGCTACTCTGAGGAAAATCAGAGTAAAAATCTTAATTTCAGGTTGTGTTTGGCTTGTCCCTCAATTAATCTTCATTAACAAGAGTAGGCCCAAAGCATGAGCATATTAAAAAATCAAGAAAATACAAAAAGTGCTTGATTTCCATCACAGGCTAGAGATATGAGATTTTCTTCAGAATGATAATGCTTTTAATAAATAATAAATTCAAGCTCGGAAAATTAAACTTAACCACCTCTCCCAGATTTCACCAAATCTGCATTAATGGCGGTGATGTTCTTAACAGAAAGATGGGCCCCAAATCTAACTCTACTTTGAGCTGCTGAAGATGAATCCCAGCCCCTAATCTTTTAAGATTAAACAGGTATAAACACTGGACGGATTATTTCCTCTCTAAATTGTAATTGAATTTTCTTTTTACATAGTTTTTATTTTATATTTGCCATTCTTAATTAAACATTGGAAGGAAATATAAAAATTTAAACATCTGATCAGTCACCTGCTAACATTTTATTTAGTCTCATCTTCATGACGAAAACTCAAACCCATGAGTCGTCAAGTTCTCGTCATCAAAGTTCAACATTTTGCCCGTCAGTTGTCATTATCGTCATGAAAAAAAAGGAGCGTCAATTAAATTATTTCGTCATTGTTGACGAAAACTACACTGCTGTGCAGAATGCTGTTAAACCAGAACAGATCCATCCATCCATCCATTTTCTTACACGCTTAATCCCAAGTGGGGTCACGAGGGGTGCTGGTGCCTATCTCCAGCTGTCTACAGGCGAGAGGCGGGGTACACCCTGGACAGGTCGACAGTTCATCGCAGCCAGAACAGATCAAGGATTTCAAAATATATATATATATATATATATATATATATATATATATATATATATATATATATATACACAGTACACATGTATACACAGTAGACTGTGTGTTAATGTAACGTAGAAGGTCTGGAGATGCTACGTTGGTGTAGCTTCTAGATTCTGAATAGGGGAGGGAGAGAGGCAGTGTCAGTGTCACAGGGTTCTCTGGGCCTTGCTGATAAGGCTGGCAGCGGATGGGAAGAAACTAATCTTGTGGTGTGAGGTTTTGGTCCTGATGGACCGCAGCCTCCTGCCAGAGGGAAGAGTCTGAATATGGTTGTGGCTGGGGTGTGAGGAATAAGCCACAATCTTCCCTGCATGCCTCAGAGTCCTGGAAGGGTACAGATCCTGGAGAGATGGAAGATTGCAGCTGTTAGGGCTGTCGCCGTCATATTTGTGTTTCCCTTTATTTTCTTAATTTTCCCTCTTTCTCACCTCTACTAAGTAGGTTGCATGGCCCTGTGGAAAATCCCGCCTACTTCCTGGTTTCTGGGGATCTGACTTCAGTCCAATCCATTGGCTCCCTCAGTTCCACCTTCAACCAATGGCTCATCACCACCTGCAATCACCTCCTGCTCATAAGGAGACCTCACCTATTGATTGAGGCAGCTTGTCACAGCTAGTTGACTTGTGTGCCTCGTGTGAACCAAACATTGTTGGTTAGCAGCTGCTTGTTTGTTTTAGTGGAGTAGGTCACTTATCTTTTTGGTTACCCATTTGGGGTTTGTACTTAGTAGCTTGTGTCAAGTATTTTGTTGTGTTTGGCTTATGTGCAATCTTTACTAGCTTGATGCTAGAAAGAGGGTGGAGGTAGGGCCAGAGTCTGGACTGATTGCATCACTGAGGTTTTTCTTTGTTAGTTACATTAGGTGTATTGGGTGCTGTGCTCTCTGTGTTTTTTTTTTTTCATAAGAATCCCCTTTTGGTTTAAATCTGTAGTTAGGCACAATCCTCCTTTTGAGGATCTCTTTTATTTAACTTTGTTGTTTTCACAGCATCCTCAACCACCCTCCTTTGGTTTGTTTATTGCTTGCACCTCTTGTTACCAAAATAAATAATAATTTTATAAGAACTTACCAGTTTCAGCCTCTATGTTCATGCCCCCACTCCCCTAGACATACAGGGGGCCGTAACACAGCCAATCACCTTTCTTGCAGACTGGTTGACACGCTGCAGTCTGCCTGGTCCTTGGCAATGGCACCAGCTCTAAGATGGTGATGGAGGAGGTGTCGGTGGACTCAATGATGGAGGAGTAGAACTGCAACATCATTGTCCTTGGCAGGTTGAATTTTTTTCAGCTGCCGCAGGAATACACACTCTGCTGTGCTTTCTTGGGAGTTGATGTTCAGCTGTCCTTTCCTACAAAGAGCCACTTATGGAGCTAGTTCGGCATTATTTTCTCTAACATTAAAAAGTATTCATGGATTAGCCTTTTTAAACCCCAAGTCAGCCTCTACACAAGGCTACAAATCACCTTCTGTTCCTGTTCCTTTTTTGCTGGAGAGTTTTTCCTCTACACTATCACTACAGTACATGCATGTTCAGTGTGAGGGACATGACAAAGTAAAAAACACTATACAAACGAGCTTCTATAGTTGACATGCTCATCAATCACTATGCACAGATGTTTTCCATGAGTTTTCAGTGGGTTTCTCTGAATAACTCCAGTAATTGTTTTAGCTGGTGAACTTGTTGATGATTTACATTTACATAAGAATCAATTGCATCAGATTTCCCCACTGTCAGAGGTGTCAAACTCTATATATCGGGCTATTTCAGCACTATCAAGTTCTAAAAATTATTGCTTGTAGCTGTAAAAATGTACATTTTTGTTCAATCATTTTATTTACAAAGAGCACAGTACTATTGTATTTTACCCCCCCCCCCCCCCCCCCTCCTTTTTTGTCAGTTTTAGACACTTTCAACACTTTAAATGAAAATATGTTACAATATGACATTTATACTCTCTCGGCTTCCCCTGCAGTCCTTAAGTTTGACACATGGTTAAGATGAATGGTGAAAAGCTAGGATTTTCATACCTCACTCTTTCATTTTCTCTGACAGAAAGGAGTCTTTCAACTCATTGGTCGACACTAATCATCAAGTTCCACAGTAATTTTCTTACATTCTGTAATTAAATCTATAACTACCAACTATTTATGTTTATTTCCATGACCAAATGTGTCAAATTCTTTGACACATTTGATATCACCAGAGACCAATGTTACTGAAAACATCCCAGAGGCGCTCAGTGTTCAGTCCCGCAGACACTCCCTTCACATCATGCAATCCTAATTTTTCAGCTCACACCCAAATGCAGCAACAGACAGACAAACATGGAAGTCAGGTTTGCAAAGTAACTTTTACAAGCTAGATATGGAAACAAAACCAACAATTGGAGTTTTTGTGTGAGTGTGTGTGTGTGTTTTTGGCACTTATTTCCTTTTTAGTTATTTTTCCAAAGCAAAAAAAATCTTAGATCATAATTTAACTGTGAGTGCCCTCCACAATGTTGAGTCTAAAAAATGAGAAACTGAGCGGCCCAGACATGCAGAACCCACAGCCCCTGAAGCATTACTGCAGACAACACAAAACTCACATAAAGACGATGGGTTTCAACAGCACTGGAAATACAAGGTTACTAAGTCTCTAGTCAGCCTCAGTACTGCCATGCAGGCATGTAGTTTTACTTTGTTGTACACTTCAGGGAATGGGGGGTTATTGTCCTGAAGGACATCAAAGTGTTCACACATCCTGAAATGCCACAGTTGCAGATGGCTCATAGATAATATTGAGCACAGGTTTGCACATCCGTTCATTCCATCTATATTGGAATCTTGCTAAGATATTTGTACCTGATAATGAAAGGCAGGTATGTGTGGTTTCCTTTGGCTCATACCTACAGTCTAACTTACAGACACATGAGTTACTCCTTTCAGCATGGCAGAGATCAACAATGGCTGCCACTAGGCTACATCTGTAAGGAGAAAGTTTTTACTCAAAATAGATTTGTGATTTTAATGCTGGATTTGTAAGTTTTTGTTATTTGTAAATAAGATTTTGCGCATAACTTCAGGTACTTGTAAATGTGCTTAAATACAAATACAAAGATATAATGAATACAAAAAAATATATACACACAAATCTGATCGAATTTAAAATTCATATAAAGTTCTGACGCATTCAAACCAGATACTCCAGCCTGCTGGTACTTTTGCTCCAATGTCCCACGATCCTCCCTTTAAAATTAGTCATTGCGGGTAAACGTGGATGGGTCATCTCAGACAGAAATTGTGGGCAATGATGCCAAAAAATGTAGATAACGAATCAATATATTTCGATTTATACCCAAAATAAACATTGAAGGTGTTTGTAGGTGGGAATGTTACTTTGTTAAACTGAAATATCTTCCCTGTTGTTAATATTTTTTACCAAATTTAAAAAAAGATCTCCAGAGTTTTCTGATACCTGAGGACTGACAACCTTTTCCAAAGGACTTAACACTTTTTTTCTGAGAACTGACAACATTTCTCCTGAGAACTGACAAATGCTTTCATGAGAAAGGAGGATGTCCTAAAATATACTCCCTACTAGAGGCCATTTCTTTTAACATAGCAATTCAATTTGCAAAGCACAAAAATGCATGTAAATACACAACCATAGAACATTAAAAAGTAGATATAGGTGCATATGTTATAAATAAGTTATCCGATTTTCGAAAGAAAATCCTCTTTGCCATTTTGACACAAGTATCGTGTGAAACAAGTTCTGGAAGAAAAGGCGTTAAACTGCATTTAAACTCACCATGTAGGTACCCACAAATCAGGTAGCCCTCCACAAGGGTGAAATGTGTCTCAAAAAGCTTAGTGCACTCGTAACTTGATTTGTGAGCAACTGCCATTTGGTCCACGTGTTACCATGTCCATCTGAATTGTGTACTTGGATTTAATGGTTTATATATGTAGGAACATTTTTGAATTTGTACTCATCAGATTTGTGAGTATTTTAATTTTGTATTCATATATACTTTTTTGACAGGCCAGACTAGACCAGACTGTGGGATTTGTTAGATACTAAGAGATAATCTTTTTGTCTGGGTTGTGATACTTCATTTTTGTTTTAGCCCTGGCTCGCTATTTATATAGTGTAGCCATTAGTGAGCGGGATGATTACTGTATGCTAGCTGTTGCTGCATTCTGAAATAACACCTTCTTAGTTTTACACTGAGTTGATCTTTGTCAAGTTAGTTTTAAAACTAAGCTCTTGACACTACATTTAGGTTAAAATATGTTTATTTTAAAACTTGCATGCTAATAGTCTCAGTTTTAAAAGCAGTGTGTTTAAGTTCAATCTGAGACATTCTTGTGTGCTTACCTGTCATCACTCACTATATCAACAATCAAATCATGGCTGGAAGCAGAGGTTAAACTAACCCAACAGGTTTGGAAAGCTATGTTTACTTCAACTTAACGTGGTGACGGAAGCTCAAAGGGCTCAGTTGGACATGGGTTTAACAGATTAGGTCAAGACCTTATTTTCCTGTCGCAAGGCAGGAAGAGCATATTTCAGAGGGAATGTTACATTCTTACTCTTCAGAAGTTTCTTGGCATTCTCAGGAAGCATCCATTGTACAGACCAGAGCAGCAACAGATAGCAAGTGAGCCAGAGAATACGAAGTTTGGATTGTTGCACAAATCTCAATTCCTGACATCCGTGTACACAGTTCTAGATGAGGCAGTAATGCTGGAAGTATTCTGAGCTGGACTTCCGGTTTTCAAAAATAAAGTAGCTGTGTTTTAAGAAAAAAATGTTTTCATATGGGGTTTTTGTAGGAGATGAATTTGTTTTCTGGAAAGACAAATGTTAATGTATATTATGAGGGCGCCGCACAATGGCAGCCCACTGCTCCTCAAGGGGATGGGTTAAATGCAGAGAATTAATTTCGTCGCTCTGTACTTGTGACAGTGGAATGACAATAAAGTTGAATTCTATTCTATTCTATTGTATGAGAAGGTTAGAAATTCACATGATCTTTTTTTGATTGAAGTTGTTAAACAATACCTATAACAACTTTACCTTTAATATGTCTGAGATAACTGAGCAGCAAAAAAGACTTCCATTAGCCCTGTTGCCTTTGAGGAAGAAGTTTTTGGGTTCAATTCCCAGCCTGGGGGTCTTTCTTTTTGTAGTTTGCATGTTCGACCCGTGCATGCACGGGTTCTCTCTGATTACTGTACTCAGTTTCGGCAGTTCATGTCTCTGCTTTTGTCTGACCATCCATCCATGCAGTCTGACCAGTAGATGTTGCTAATAATAACAAACTGTACCTTTAAATGAACAAAATAAAGGGCTCATAAG
Organism: Cyprinodon variegatus; assembly: GCF_000732505.1. Lineage (NCBI taxonomy): Eukaryota > Metazoa > Chordata > Actinopteri > Cyprinodontiformes > Cyprinodontidae > Cyprinodon > Cyprinodon variegatus. The sequence continues at coordinate 1,380,995 of NW_015150482.1, forward strand.
GTCAAGGCAACTGTCAGAACTTAGAACTTTGGACCCAGAATTTCAAGCAGATAGACTGATGTCATTTATAATAGCGTTAACTGACAACATGTTGAATCTGCGACTCAGCAGCTAGGACAAAAAAGGCCAGAATCTCTGTAGAGGGAAAACTTAGGTTAGTGACAACATAAATCTGACAGAGGATGATTACGAGCGTGTGAGTCACTGGTTTTAAAGTTCAGGCCGAGTCTAGAGGAAGAAGTGGAATCCAGCAGGATGATTTCCCACAGCATGCAGCGGACGCAGCACAGAGTTCCAGGAGCCGAACCGAAGAAGACTGCTGAACTGGCCGACGAGAGAAAGCGGGAGTTTCCAGAAGGCGGTGTCAATGGGTTAAACAGGAGTCCAGGACAGAAGATCAGAGATCAAAGAGGTACCAAAGGTAAATCCAAGTTGGTGTTTGGAGACAGATCCAGGGTCGTAGGCAAGCAACTCTCACCAGTAATGAGCAACTGGGTGGAGCTAGGTGAATGGAATTAACCATTAAGCAGGTCATCAGCGCCAGGATCATGAGAAAAACAAAATGTAACTCAGGCAAAAATGTAAAGAAATCAACTGCCTGGAGAAACACAACATAATTGATCTAATAAACAAAAGGTGTACATATACTCTAGCTGATCAAACCATTATAACACAATAGGGGTAACAAAACAATCAGACAACAATCTACAAGCAAAAAACAACATTGCAGTTACTGTAAGTTAAGTTTAACTTAGCAAGGATGGAATTCAATACACATTAACCTTTAAATGCAAATCATTAGTTGAACACAAAAAATAACTTAAGCTAAAGAAGTTAGAAGATTCCTCCTCCTCAGAATGAGCTGGTCGTGGTTTCTAAGTAGGTCTAGTTCAGCTGCTCTGGGTGCTCTGATGGCCATCTTTTTAGTGGGAAAACTCAGAATAACACTTAAAGAAACAAGATTTAATAATGATGATTAATAACTAAACATGATAATTGAGTGGGTAGAAGTACAGAAATATTCACCTTAACAAATAGAACAGATGTATTTAAACCAATCAATTAACCTAATGTAAATTATAATGCATCCTTTTGGCTGGAATGAATAACCTTGAGTTGTGGCCGTTGTAGCCATTACCATACCTTATGCATTTTGCCACTGCATGTCATGCCACAATCATTCAATGCAATTCAAATATACTTTATTAATTCCCGAAGGGAAATTCAGTTTAATGTACTGTATTTTCTGTACTAGAAAGGGCGGATTATACTTCTGCAACCGCACACATCAAATGTCACTTGCGTCTGGTCGCAAACCAGTTTTGCTGGTATGCTTCTGCAACGTCAGTCTGGAATTTCTAGGGATGCACAGCAGTTTCCTGCCAAAGCGCTAGGGGGAGCCTATTCGACAACTTGCGAGAACTTTGGCGGATGGTCACGAGAACTTCTTCGCCGGCAGGAGTGTTTATTTTCCAAAACAACATGTCTGAGGCATCGTACAAGTGGTTGTTTTTCCGAGCCTCCTCAATCAACCTTTCATTGTGGTTATCCCTTGTTATTATTACTCCTCAGTTTTAAAAATGGCGCATCCTGGCACCGAATCGAGAAGAACCATCACACAGACAGCTAGAAAGGCATACCAAGGACCAATCACAGCTGCCGTAGCCAGGATTTTTTTGAGGTGAGCGACGATGGTTGCAGAGCCTCTGTGCGGTGGGATGCTAATTTTTCTCTTGCTTTGAACCATGCGGCCTATGCCAAGGTGTGGCTTTTTTCTTCAACCACCAGGGGTCAGATATCAAACAAGAAGGCACTAGTTTTGATTTAGCACAAGCACATGCCAGCAGGCACGATGAAGAACAAATGTCCTAAATTCTAGCAGTCTTCTTCGTCTCTACTCTAGTGGTAACATGTAAAGCTACCACTACAGCTTTGGTTTGTTATGCTGTGAATTTGATTCACTCTTTATGCATTGTTTTGGGTATGTCTCTACAACCGTTGCACATTAAGAGACAAACATTTTTACCTTAAGCTTTGTCAGAGCAAATGCACAGCATTCACAAACTCTATATTTCAGGTTGTCCATAGATTCCTAATTACATTTCTCTCTGGACTTTGATTTGCCCATTGTAACACGTAGTAGCCATGATCTAAACCATACCAATGAACCTGCAAATTAAGGCTCATTATCATCATACTTGATGAAAAGTCCTTGCCCAGCTGCAAGTAACAGATTATCTTATATTTTCTGGAATTTATCATAATAAATTTTTCTACTCAAACCAATTTTTTTTCCCTGCTGCAAAAAGATCAACCCCACACTGTGATGCTGCCAACTTTAACAAAAATACAGTGTTGTGAATTTGCTGGTGTTGTGTATGTAAACAGTACCGCATGACTTGTGTCTAACAGAAAAAGTGAATAATTATGTGAGTACTTACGGGACTACTTCACTTTTAAGCATAGGTTTCTTCCCACTCTTCCAAAAAGTCCTGGCTTTTGCATTGTTTGACTAAAAACCAAAACACATTTTATCCAATTTGGCATTTGGTCCAGTTGAAAATGGGGTCGCTTGAGGTCAGTAGCAGTTGGATTAAATGTAAGTGAATAGTGCTGCGTACACCACTGGCAATTCCCCCAGGCTACGTATGAGACTTGCCAACCAAGAAGGACCAGAGGCCTATTTTTGATGGACATATCAGAAATTTGACTGGAAAGCCTTCAGTCAGTTGGGAAGTGATGCATGGTGATAAAGTAAAACAAATTAACTGTGGGGAAATTAAAAACTGAAATAATGAAATAAAACAAACTAGTCAGGAATACAGTACTATTGAGCTAATCTTCATATTAAACTTGAAAGGTTGTTTTGAGGCTACAGACTCGGATGCACTGTGTCAGCCGCATGGAGAAAACATCAATGCAATAACTGTGTGTGTGACTGACTACATAAACCTCTTCCAGCCTTGTTCCAGTGCCAAATGAAAATTAGCCAAGAGTCCTCAGTGACTATAGATGTGTTGCCCTGACATCCCACATCATGATGGTCATAGTGAGATGCCAGTGCATTTAACACGATTCAGTCTGATTCAGTGAGAAACTTCAGAAGACTCAGGTGAATGATTGCTTGGATCAAAGACAGACAGACCACAGTTTGTTAGACTGAAGGGTCAAGTCCTAATGAAGTAGTCAGCAGCAGACGAGCACAACATGGGACGGTACTCTTACAATCTTTCCTGTCATTGTTGAAGCTATGGTCATCCTAATCTTGAATGTAGGTAAACTTAATGTCTGCATACTTTTGTGGGTCAATCAATACTGATTGGCTTTCCTCCAGTTACATTTTCTAAATATACTGAAAAAAACTGACCAGCAAGTAAAGTCATACACACTGTTTTGCAAATATGTGGCATATGGAAAGATGTAAATTAAACTGCTGTGTTAGATAAATATGTTTTGGTAATAGTAAAGCAATGCTTCTCCTTCCATCTAACTTCATGAAATGTTCATGAAACTGTTTGAGATACAGGTATTGCATAATATAAAGTTGTACATGTACACACCTGCATTGTTGGAAATTAAAGAGAAACTGGTTAATGTTCTGTACCTTTAGAACTCCTGCTCAAATACACCATAGTACTGTTAGAATGTAAATCATTCCTACTACATGCATAACAAAATATAGTGGTGTGGGTGGTGAGTGATGTGATCAAGCTTTTATGCTCAGAGGGATTGCAGCGACACAAAATCAACTTTGTCCTAGTCTGGTACCTCCCAGAAAGTTTGGCATTAAAAGGAAGTATGACACATACTGAGCATGACTCAAATTTGACCCACCTCAAGGACCTGGCTGTGCATTTTTTATTAATGTAACCAGAGTCATTCCTCTTCTGAATGAAATCACCATTCAGAATTTGCTAGTTGGATTATTTGCCAAGATCCTGCTGCTTAGTTTTACAGTGACAGCTGAAAAAACTCCTGACAGCCTGCTTTGGAGAACAGAGGTGTATTCAGAATCTGAAAGGGGGCCAGTTTCTTTCCTTTTCCTTTAGGATTTATGTCAAAGTTTTTTTTTTCTTTTTTTAATTACAGGCTATTTACCTTTCACATTAAGTCAACACTGATGTAGAGCAGTGGTGGGAATAAGTGCTCACCTGTTACATAGCGTGGATGTAAAATGTTCTATAACACAGAAAGTCTTGGTAATTTTGGCATGGGTTTCGTTTTTGCTGTTCAGTTGAGACCTTTGGAAGGTCTTCATTCCTTAAGCCATATGATGTGTTAAAAGTGGAAGCAAATGAAAGTGATTTCTTTGCAGAGGGTAGTGGTCCCTTCAGGCAACTGGAGCAAAACTGGCAGTTAAGTATTGGTAGGCCTTCAGAGACTAGGAAATTAATGCAGCTTCACGTGTGGCCAAAAATAACAGAGGAAACTGTTGCTCAAAGGCCCAGGCCACAGGTAAGGGTAACAAAATGTGCTCCAAGTATTTATTCTTTCTTTCTTTCTTTCTTTCTTTCTTTCTTTCTTTCTTTCTTTCTTTCTTTCTTTCTTTCTTTCTTTCTTTCTTTCTTTCTTT
>NW_015150482.1:1385906-1399714 GCF_000732505.1 Cyprinodon variegatus
CTCCCTGAGGATGGGTTCTCTCCGGGTACTCTGGCTTCCTCCCACAGTCCAAAAACATGATTGTTAGGTTACTTGGCTTCTCTAAGGTCCTCTTACTGTAGGTGTGAGTGTGTGTGTGTGAATGGTTGTTTGTCCTGTGTGTCTCTGTGTTGCCCTGCAATGGACTGGCGACCTGTCCAGGGTGTACCCCGACAAATTTATCAACACAAAAACCCTTTAGTTAGACAAAAAAAAAAAATAAAAATTAACATAAAATTAATAAAAACAAAATAATAACTTTACCCTCTTTTGTAAATCACGTTACAACTAATTTTCCTCTATAGATCATAATACTCATTATCAAAGAACTACCCTTAAAATACTGAATAATATTTTATTTATAATACACTATATAAATATATAATATTTTTTAAACATAATCTTATAATATATTAATATAAAAATTTTTGTTTGTCATATTGATATTAAAATGCAATATATATTTTCCAAAACTGTATTATTATTAGGATACAACAGGAGTCTATTTCTTGACTTCTAATCAGCTGCTGATATATGTATATATATAACAAAACTTGGTGTTTATCATGTTAATATTTAATTTCAAAATATATAACTTTGCATATGTTTAATCCAGTTTGAGGTCAGTTTAAATAGTTTCTAATCTGAATAAATATGTGTAATCTAAGTGAAAGGTAATTTTAGAATTTGTTTTTGGTATTTTAAGGGGTTGTGACATATAAAAGATTATTGTGATATTATCTCTGACTCATCCTTTATGTGATTAAAATGACATCTAAGAAGCCTCCTATTCATTCTGACAGCAGCTGTCTGAACTGTCGTCTGATCCAAGATGGCCGCCCTCCAGGAACATCGGCCACACTGCCGACAGCGTCCAATGAGGCGTCTACATATATAATGTCTATGGGTATAAAGATTGACTGTTGCATAACTTCCGTTGTAGTTTTATATTTCCGTTGTAGCTTTTGTATTTCTGTTTTGGCTTTTATATATATATCTGTTGCGGCTTTTGTATTTGTGTTGCGGCTTTTGTATTTGCATTGCGGGTTTTGTATTAGTGTTGACACCTCTGGGTCACTGTACCCTCCTATTTTGCAAATAAAAACCCAATAAAAAATCTTTGGAGGGAACTCAAACTCCATGTTTCTCAGCAACAGCACGGAAACCTCACTGATCTAGAGATCTGTGTGGAAGAATGGGCCAAATCCCTCCTGCAGTGTGTGCAAACTTTGTGAAAAAAATACAGGAAACGTTTGACCTCTGTAATTGCAAACAAAGGCTACGTCACGAAATATTAACATTGATTTTCTCAGATGTTCAAATATTTTTTTGCAGCTGTATCATACAAATAAATAGTTTTAAAATCATGCATTGGGATTTCTGGATATATTATTATATTATGTTTCTTACAGGGGACATGCACCTACAGTATGATGACAATTTCAGACCCCTCCATGATTTCTGTGTTCAAATACTTATTTTCCTCGCTATATGCTGGATAAGCCTGGATTGAATGTCTGCAGTTTCATTTCTGGATAAATACAGCTGCTTTGTGAACATACAAAATACAAATACCTGCTTTTCAGATTTGTTGAGTTAAATATTTAAAAAGGGACACACATTTTGATAATTTAAAAGACAAAGTGTGCCACAGTGACTAATTGTAAAAGACAAATAATTCCCCTTCCATGTCACATATAGGAACTGCTTTGTGGTGGTCTATCATACAAATTCTTAGAAAATATTGAGTAAGAAGGGAAAAGTTCAAGAGAGTAAACATTTTTGCCAGGTCCTGTAACTAGCTTGTTAAACCAACTCAGGTGCACTCAATCAATTCCACCAGGAGATTAGAAAAGTTCCCTCTAAACAGACATAACGTGTTGAAGCAGTTATACTTGTAAAGAGTTTTTCTTTGTAATCTTGATGAGACAGTTTTCCTTTTCTAATTTAAATGCTAATAACTTTGAGGACATCATTGATGGAAAGGGTGCTGGGAATTAAATTTTTCTCCTATCTGGACTTGGCACAAGGTAAGCACCTGCCTGCTCAGTTCATAATTCAGCTAAATCTTTATGGGAAAAGCAAAGCAGTCACAGTTTTATTTAAGGGCATGTATTGGTGCCTGCAAGGATTTAATACATATGAAACTTTTAACAATCAAAATAAATATTTGGGGGGGGTTACTCTATTAAACAAAGAACTTTGTGGTTCACAAAATGTTTTTGTTTTCAAAAGCATTTGCAGAGCATTTTTATTGAGTAGCATGATTTATTCTGATATGCATGTACTGTAAGTATAAAATCTGCAGGAAAAAAATCAAGAAGTTTAGTTAAAGATTTATTTTTTTACTTTAATATGTGTTTAATCACAATATTTATGTATATCCAGGCCTGCATGGAAGCGCAGTTAGTTTTTAATATTTGGATTCTTCTTTTTGTTTATCTTAAATTGCATAAAGATTATTTGCCTCTTGCTGAGTTAATCTGTGCCACACTTTTTCTCAAGTAATACCAATATAAACTTGTAGTACAGTACATAGAAGCTTTAAGAGGAAATGAAACAGTCAACCAAACTAGCTTAGTTCACAATATTGTGTCTTACTATGATCAATAGATATGTTCCGAATGTGAAAAATATTACTGTAAAAGAAAAAACAAAGCTTTATTTTAGAATTTTTTGCTAAGGGCGCTTCCATGCTGCAGTTCTTCAGACAATGACGTTACAGGGGTGGTCAACGCTTCAGCTTGCAATTAAATACATTAAATATTGCTCCATACATCACAACCATAAAACAAAACATTTGGTATCATGGGAGACAAAGCTGAAAGGACACCAAAGCATCTAAATTACATTGCTTGTGCTTTTGAGCCCATTCAAATTGTGACTTGAGCTGTAGTAAGGAGAGAAGAGGCAGTTTTGGATCCAAGGCTCTTACTATCATGTATTGAATTAGTTTGGTTGACCGATTCATTTCCTCTTCAACCATGCACCCTACTCTTCCTTCTTTGTTTTTTGATAATGCACCACAGCAATTGCTCTGTCAATGCTGACTATAATGCATATTAGGTCACTTCCTGTTTAAACTTTCCCAGGCTTAAGTTCTCTGGTGTTTAGACTCTCTTCATGTGAGTTTAACCCTTTTTTTTAGTAATATCTCTCAGTTAAATTGCAAAGGGGCAAGTCTAAATGCATTTTCTATTACTTCAAGTATCTACAGTGAACACTTCCTGTTCAAACTATTCCTTTCCTTTCCTTTAGATATGATATGTGTAACATTTTTGTACTTGTGGGGGTATAGGTCCTGGCTCTGAGTTGTTAAGCATTCAGGAATTGGACATTTTCCCTGTTCAGGTATACACTCATTGAAAAGCTGACTCAATAGTCAGAAAGCCGCATTAGGGACTTCAAGGGCGATAGCCAAATATTTTCTTTGGACCAGAATGGACATTATCAAGACCTTCCAGAAACTGTTGTCTGAGGATAAGGTTAAATACAGTAAGACTGTTATTCACACTGGCGGTAATAACAAATACATTTCTCAAATGTGAGATAAATAAAGTTAGATTACTTTTGATTTATGGTTTGTTTTGGGGAGATGGCATCAATCCCACTTGTAACACCAGATGGTGCAGCTCCTCTGCACCATCTGGCCAAATGTATTAGTCCTCCAAAACCCTGACAACAGTCCAGACCTGGAAGCTGCTTCCCTTGTCACCCAACTTTTATTCCAAATACAGTCTTGCCCAAAGCCAAAATTAAATAGATTCAAACTAATATAACTCCAATTCAGAAGAAGGTTACAATCATTCATTTGGTTTATTTAACGTAAAAAATTTGTGAAATTTTGATTGATTTACGTTGTCTTATAGAAACCTGGTTGTAGCAAGAGGATAACGTTGGAATAAATGGGTCAACTTCCTGCAGCTTCTTAAACCTTCTTGTGACCAGAAATTCTGGTTGAGGAGGACTAGCAGCAGCAATCTTTTTGTCTGATTTATTTAGTCCAAAGCCAAATAATACTCACAAATATTGGATATTTAACTCTTAGTTTCCCACATCCAAACCATTTGTATTCTTAAATTTGTATGGTCCACCAGACACTTTCTCTCAATTTTTAGATTAGTTTTCACTCTTCCTTTTCGGTTTGGTGGTAAATATTTAAAAGGTCAATATAAATGAATAAGTGAATTTGACATTGATGTCAAGATTGCACCCTTTATTGTAATTACCTCAGAACTTAGAAACCAGAATTCATGTGAGCTAGACAGTGATTACTTAAAAGGCTTCTTTAAAATACCTTAAAATTTTATTGGATTTACAGACGGGGAGCTGTGGATCTGTAGCGGCTCAAGTAGGGCGGCTCACCGCCATCACTGGAAACTCTGGTGGAGAAAAACATAGGTGACCATGATAATCTGGCAGAAAATTATTATCCATGTGAGTCACTAACCTTGTTTATCAGTAGAATCCATCCGGAGGGCTGCAAACTAGATGTGGGGGGCGCCACCCAGGGTGTCCCTGATGCTGCAGTCCCGGAGGGCAAGCATGAGTCCTAGTCAGGTCAGGGAAATGGATCAGAACAGGAAGGATCAGAGATCCAGAAGTCTATAGGCCGGTCAGGGATTCCGATCAGAAAAGGAAGAGGCTGGTTCAGGGTTCCAGGAATCCAGCGGTGAGTTCAGGAAGAACGTTCAGATAGGAACAGGCAAGCTCAGTAGTTGAGATGCAAAACATGGCAGGATATCAGGAAAACCACAGTACGCTAAAAACTCGCTCTCTTCACTGAGCCAAGATAGGAATGGGGCACAATCAGTGGATTAGAGGCAGAACATGATCAGGAAAACAGGAATGCTATGAAACACTAAAAAACCCTCTCTACCTCTCACTCAAACTCGATGATCTGGCCCCGATAGCTGGGACTGAGCCGTATATAAAGAAGCAGGAGCAGGTGGGTTAGATGAGTGGTAATGGGAAACCAGGCAAAGTTAGGCAGGTGGATGAAATTGGCAATTAGGCCAGCTTTCAGAGCAATTATGGCATTTAATGCTATCTTATACTCTGTTGTTTTATTCAAAATGTGAATTTCCCCACACATTCTCTCTTTTTGATACTTCGGAGCTTTTGCAGACATATGGCAGCGGTTAAAAAGAAATAAAAGTATTTCCCCACAACCTTGTCCTACCTTTACTAAAGGACCTTTCTCTTCATCAAAAGGACTTGTTCTATGATAGAACACAACTAATATTCTTTTCTTATCGAAATTCTTGAGAAAATAGGTGTTAATCAAATGTGTGAGTGCTTATATTTGTAACGATCTTTTTTGAATAGATTCACTCAGGTTTTAGAGCTCATCTTATTACTGAAACAGCACTGGTGAACGTAATTAAAAGACATACTAAAAGAATATTGATAAGAGAGTTGTATCTGTACTTGTTCTGTTGGATCTTATTGCTGCATTTGATATAGTCAATCACAATATTGTTTTATAAATACTTGAATGTTTTATAGGAATTAAGACAGGGAGCATGGAAACACACAGAAGCACTTCATACACAAGCCATATTCACAGCTCTGCACTGCACTGGCGATGCTGTAATGTTTATCACATGGTGGTTTTCCCTGATAGTAATAAGCACCAAGTCAGGGGACTTGTGGCTACTACAAGCTGCTAATGTAATATCCCCACTTACAGGTTGGGCTTATAAGTCAAACAACTCCTGTATAAGTTTTGGAAAATGTGCATGCAGTTCTACACAGCAAATGTTGCATGTGTGCAGCTAACACTACTGTGTGTTAGCTTTTGCTGACCCTCAATGATCTCATATCGTATTCATATTAAGCTCTAAACAGAACTAGAATGTTTTGGTAACACTTTACAATAACCATTATAACCATCATCTGTGAAGGGAAAATAGACCATTTCTAAGTGATTAACAGATATATTAATGTTTGAGAATATTTTAGAAACTGTATCTAAACTATTTATATAAGCGTAAATAGATCATATTCCCCAGCCTAACCCTAATCTGACTGATTTTTATTGCCCTGCCATGTTTATCCGTTACATGAGTGACTTAAGACCTGAGCCTTTATTTTTAATTAACTTGCCTTGTCATTTTGGACATACTCTAACATCAGTTAATATGTTAATAAAGGATCTATTTACATTTTAGAAATAATTTAGATGCAGTATAAATGAATCAAACAATAATAAACTATAAGTTAATCATTTAAAAAAATGATCTACTTGCCATTTATAAGTTATGGTTTTGATGGTTATGTAAAGTGCAACCATGTTTTCTTACCTGGTCACAGGGAAACAGGCCATGTTGGCTTCAGTTTTTTTTAGTCCTGAATCCACCTGAAGTTTCCACCATGAGTCTTAGAGTGACCAATATTTATATTAGTGTCTGCCCAGCTTCTATCATATTTTTCTTTTGGCTCAAGAGCTCCCACTGATAAAATCTTATTTTTCTTGGTAGTGTCATTTTTAAGTGGACTTTGAGTAGAAATTGGTATTTTGCTGACTATAGAGGAATCCATTTCTATCCCTGACAGTTTTTAAAACATCTGCTCCTTCTTCTACTACTACTGAAACAACTATGGCTCTCAGTATTAAAGCTGTGAGGGGTGCGTATACAGGGTCAATTGACGTCACATCCACTGGACTGTGCTGGATATTCAGCCGCCAATTTGCAACGTATTGTGAAGAACACCTCAGCATTGTTGTTGTCTTGCCCCACTCTGAAAATTTGACATGGGTGCTGTAGAGAATTTACTGATGAAACAGTTGAGAATACAAGACTGCTCAGACCAAAAACTTAGGTACACAAGTTTTGAAGATGATGGTTAAAAAGTTTAGGTGCCCATCCTACTTTTTCTGTTAGTCAGTAAGTTCTGAGCACCTTCCCTGATAATTACTACTACAGTATATGAGTAAAAGAATCAATGCCCTGTTTGAACAGCAAGTTGAGCAGCATCACATTCATGCAGGTTTTGAGATCTATGAGGCAATTAGAAAAGCAGGAAATAGAAGGGTTGCCAAATAAGCATAACAGGTTTTAAGTTCATAACTTCAATTTGACCTGAAAAAGAATCCAAGTGCAAAACAAAGGCCATGGTGCATGAGAACAGAATATATATCTCTTCTCAACTGAAAGTTGGATTGTGTTGCAGGAAAACTCTTGAAATGTGTCAGAATCCCAAATGCAGGTTTAACACCTGGCATTTGTTCAAGCCTGCAGGCTGAGCAGGAGATAGTTAAGTTCACACCTCAGTGAGATTGCAGGTTCTTTTTGCTTAACATTACAAGTTCATTCACCACTTAGGTGTCAGCAACTCTGGTATCATGTATTTTTAAGATTTCATCAGAGTTAATGGTTCAGGCTCACCTAAGAGCAAAAAAGCATGTTTTTAAATTCCCACCAGACAGAAGAGTGTACTAAAAGAAACAAATGCCTGGCTGACAGCATATTTTATTCTATTGTTAGATTTTTTCAATTGGATGAGATTTCTTCACAGCTGCACAGACCTCTTCTGTTGATTTTTTTAATTTTATTTAGATGATCAAACACATTTCTATATAACTGACAAACTGTGAACTTCAAAGGTGATATTTAAATGATGATTTCATTGCTCAAGAGAAAAAATCTATTCCATTTTAAGTCGGCATAGTTGGAGAGCAGATTCTTGTTTTTTTGAAGCCCCGCCGATTACTGTCTGTCACAGACATACTGTCAATGGATATTACCTATCTGTAAAGGATGACACAGTGGAACCAAATGATGGAACTCAGGCAAGGAAGGCAATTGCACTAACCACAGTACAGCAAGTAATCCCCAAACTAGAGTTACTTGTACCTAAATTATTGCAAGAGACTTGCACATAATTACTTGTCCAAAAACGTACCCAGTAATAAGCGGTACCAGTTCTTACCCAGTTGTAGAGGCACACTAACTCCATTTTGGATGGTGTTTATGATCAAAAATAAGAGAAAACATTGAAGAGCTCCATGTTGAAACAGTGAGCACTGCATACCAATATGTACCCAAAGGCCAAAATATTTCCTCAAAATATTTTCATGATCTCCACGACTTTAACGATGATATTCTGTGGATAGATGTCAAAAGTGGAAATCTGGGAGGGGTGTGCCCTCTTAAATCTGATATCAAGTTGAAACAACTTTTTAGGAAAAAAGTATATTAACAGTGAATTATTGTGGATGAATATGATGGGCTGTGGCAATTTTGGTTCTTTAGGAAGAAAATAACTTGCCTTTATAAATCGAAGCAAAAACTTTGCTCCCAGCAAAAAAAATCCTGAAAGAGACGATATAGCCACAATGAAATCAGGTAAACTTGGCGTATGCAGAGGGCTATGTTTCAAAGCTTAACAGCAAGTTCACCTTTTTATGGCCTACCAAAATATTTTTGGCTGGCCTTGAGAAAGTCTATACTTACATCAACGTTTAGCACGAAATTCACATTTGACTTTCCCCCAGAATTCTAAAAAGAGTGGGCCAAACTTCCTCCACAGAAGCCTCTTGGATGAGAGGCGACAACGTCTTCTATAAAACTTAATGTCCAGTTGCCTGGACTGAACTTTTTCAAGCTTGACCATGACCTGGATGACAGAATCTTCACAGATATGTTCCTCCACAGTGAAATTAAAAACTCATTGTCAGTTATGACATTCCAGTTTCCTGGCCCATGATGATAACTGTTTTATGAGCAGATTAAACCCCTAAGATTATAGCATTGCTTTGGAGCAATGTGTTGTACAGGGTCCAGTATCGGAGAGACCAACGCTCTGGACTCACGTCCTCCCTTTTCACAAAAGGAAGTAGCAGAGCCACCACCAAAAGAGGTAGCAACATGTGAAGTTTAACAGAAACACAAATGAGCAGAAATAAGCAAAATTTTGTATATTTAATTATAAATTATAGTTATATATAAATGAGCTGTTTAATATGTGTGAAATATACATGCAGCATTAAGCTTATTAATTATCCAAGATAAACACAGAATTAAGGAAACATCTTGATATAATTAGCTGATGTAGGTGACCAGTTTTTGTTGATATTAAATCTCATTTTGTGACTGTTCGACCTCTGAGCAAAAAGCTTTGATCTTCACTTCCTGGTTCTTCGTCCATAACTGACTTAGTGTCATCAGGGTTTCTCCGTGTAACTTGACAAACCATTCAAAAATTGTGGTTATTTACTGGTATCTCATCCACAACTGTACCCTCTCCTCTAAAGTTCCTCCGCTCTGGTGTATTCTGACATACAGCCAATAGCACCACCAGGAATTTGGGGCCCAATGACAGACATTGATATGAAATGTAAATTCTCAGCTCTGTGAGCTTTCTGGCTCAGTTGTTTGTCCTCTGTGATATTTACAGACACGCGATAGGCTCATTAAATGCTGGATTAATCCTAGTTTAATTCCTCTTGAAAAATAAAAACACAAACAAAACAAAATAATTATGTTCCATCTCGGACAGCACCCAGGTGGTCTGCATCATTAATTAAGTGATTCCCTTCCAACGCTGAGGAGGATTAACTAAATAGTTGCAGCCAGCAGTTAGCTATCTTATTTTCTTCAACAGGTTAATAATCTATTGTTATGTTGAACTATTCAGGAAACAAACCTTTCTGGAAGAACTGGTCACAGTATCGGACACCTTTCTCCCTCTGTCCTCTTACTCCTTTCTTTCTGTCCGTTTTTTGAAATCCAGACGTTGTTGCGCTCGATTTTTCAGCAGTAGATGGTTTTTTGACAACACTGCTTATTCATACTTTTTCTTGTTCACCTGACACTGAAGCCCCAGTAAGAGCAAACTGCTGGTGACAGAAGGGGAGACCTGCTGCGATGAAGGACCTGAGGAACAAACCATTTATTGCAATATACATGGGAGGGGAGATGTCAATATATTCAGGCTTTGTTTCACTGTCTTCTGCTGAAAAAATGAGGGAGAACATGAAGATAATATTTTACAGCTGGATTTTTTAATATATATTTGAAATATAAAGCGGGACATATATTTTCTTTTACTCTTGGGACCCCACCTCAAGCGCCCTTAGAATCTTCCTAAATTGCCCTCCCAAACCGGCGCCCCTTCGTACAACCGCCCACAACCCCAAATCTCTGGTCCACTTGCCTCTCCCTTGGGGTTCTCTTCATTCACTACAGTAAAGTCAATCTAACCAAAGTCCTGTGCTTGTTCTCTCCTGTAAGATGATTCACCTTGTTTAATCATATTTACTTGTTCATTTCTAATTTTTTAATAGTTCAAATTTTTCTGATGTTTCTTTCCTTAGAGTCCTTCCTGCATGTGGGTCAAAAGACTGGAAAAAGCATGGCAATCTACTGTGTTGGATGGCATTATTAATATAATCAGCCTATATTAAGTTGACTGGTACTGTCATTCATAATACCCTCTTTTATTTGTAATGTAATTACTGTAGTTACCAAACATTTATCAGATTCTTTACCTCGCTCACCAGTACATATATTTGTGCATGGCATAAAATGCCTCTTTGCACTCTATTCCCTGAATATACCATTGATAACCATTAAATAACATTGATCAACTGGCTCACTTAAACACACAATAACATTCAGAGGGTCCTCTGCATGGATCATTTATGGTTGAATGTGGGCATGTAGAGGGCCAACCATCAGCTGGAGCCATGTATGCAAATTTTGAGGTACAGTAGTGATTAAGGACAGTTGCTAAGTTTTGTGCTTAAGTTTGGTCTTCTTAATCAGGTTTTTTTTTAGACGCTGTTTTTAGCGTCTACATACACTTTTAAAAGGAATTTGACACAAAGATTCCTAAATAAGGTTATCCTCTTTTTTTAATCCCTTAATAAATGAAATCATCTCTACAAAACTGCATGTACTGTAGCAGTAAAAAGCCAAACAAGCCACCCTTGAAAACCCTCCCCTCTATCTGAACTTCAGTAAATGCTTTCACAGGAATTTAACAGTCTTAATGCCAGGTATCACAAATGCTTAATGGCAGTTGTTGCAAGAGTGACACAAGCAGTTATGGGCCAGTCACTATTTGATACATTAGATGATGGATGTTTTCTTAGATGGGATCATCATGGAAAAATAGCATAGTTCTGGAATGTTTGAAACATTTAAGTAAAACCAAAACCTTAAAATAGAAGAAATCTCAGTTGTCTCCTCATTGAATTGATGTTGTGTAGAGAAAGTTCACTACTTGGAATCATCAAGTGATTTCTCTTCGACCTCTGCCAAGTCCCTTAAAGATAAATCTTTGTGCTGAATCAGACTGGAGAGTACTGTCTGCATTTGGAAGAAAAGACAAATCTGACAGCTCCTTTTGACCCTACTGAGCTGTCAGCCAGAACCTCACAAACTTTCCCTCCACTTCTCCAACAAGCTTAATGGTGTTTTGCCATGAAGAGCCCAGAGTGAATGAAAGGCAGATAATGTAGGTGGGAAGCGAAATTGAATGAAATATGATTAAACAGGAGGGGAAATGTTTTATTTTCTCAATGAGCTTTTGAAATCCTTCCTGGGCACTAACTCTGACTTTCAAGTATCCAATCAATGTTTGAATAGCTTAGCAAATTAGGAATTTTCATGTAATTTGCTGTGTGCCATCAAATAAATTATGTTTCCGCTCCATTTTTTTAAATCACCCAGGTACAAATAAGATAAGGGTTTTAATTTCTGATAACTCTCACCTGACAACTGCTGTATTGTCTACACTCAAAGTAATTAAACTAAACCTGACAGGTCAAATATTCGATCAAAAGAGAAGTTATTATAGTGCTGCACAAAACTTGTTATGCATAAAAGTCTTAGGTTAATACATGTTCATTTTAATCTTTTTGATACACCTTCAGAAATCCTAATTAATGCACTGTCACTCACTTGTTGAGAAAAAGGAACACATGTAGGCCCCACTTAGGGCAGTTCTGGAAGAATATTTTTCCCTCCTTATTTAGTTTGTGAGTGGCAGTTGATGCTGTACTCATAAAGAAATAAACAGGCAAGTAATTTTAAGCTGGCAAACAACTCGCCATTAAGGACAATACAAGTTGGATAAAAGAGAGCTATAACATAGATAATGCATAGAGTAACAAGTGAGTTTTCTTTTTTTTTTTTTGCCTGTATAAAAAAAATTGGGTATTTTCTTACAAATAACAAACTTATTACTCTAAACGGTAGTGGTATTTAAACTGCTCAAGACATCTAACATTGGTTGTGAAAACTAATTTTAGTTCTAGTGGAATGCTTTTGAATCTCCTATAAATAAATTTTTGGCTTTTTGATTAACCCTAACCCTAACCCTATTCCACAGATGCTTTAATTAAGTTCCATTCATATCAGTTCAATTGAGTTTAAACTGAGCCAATTTACAAGAGCAACATCTATTAAATCCTGGTTTATTTTTAGAGTTGGTTAATCAAGTCTATTCCTTGCATCAGTCACGCAGTGGACAGCTGATTGAATCAAATCATTGCAAAGTTAAAGGTATTTTGAAGGATTTTCGTGAATTTTTTAAAAGACCTGCCCTGTTCACTTAAAAAAAAATGCACATGCACAATCCTGTACCCGAGAGGGATTGCTTATTAAATGCGTGTGAGAGCATGCATGAGCCCAATTCTCCTCGTACATGCTCTGTTTAAAAGTTGCTGTTCACATAGCTCATACAAGCTTACTGTGACCGAGCATCCGCTCTAACCTCTAAATCCCTCAATTACTATATAGAGCAGGGACTATATAGTGGACTTTATAGTGAACTCTGTTAACTGACTGTTTGGTCATATGATTACAACTTTTTACTACCTGTTGGTCACATAACTCCTCCTCCACGGCTGGTTAGCGACGGCCTATGGTGACAGCAGGCCACTGTGACAGCAAATCCCATGATGCTTTGCAATGAGAGCTCTCCGCGCAAAGCATTCAGGGATATATCTGCCTCTTTTGAAGCCTTTCTTTTCTTCTCATTAACTCTAGAGACACTTTTTCTCTAACTACCCTCAGCCATTTTCAAAGAACCGCAGTGAGCTTCAATGGCTGTCTGAAACTGTAGCTCACCACAGATATACACCTGAAAGTGAGCATGCCCAAAAAAAGAGTTGTCTTCCTTTTATGTTATGCTCATGAATATTTAGATGAGCTGTGCGCTGATTGGTTGGTTTACAACAAGCGAAGCTGCTGAGCAAAGACGCATCGTAGCAACAAGCACTCACTCACTGAAAAATCTAATTGTTATTATAGTAGTGTGAACAGAAGATTTCTTTTTCATGTCCTACTTTTCATAACTAAAAAAAATGTCCAGGGGGAATTTCAAAATCATCCAGGATTTTGGTCTACTACTGTGCAGCAGAACCAAGCCGTGAGCTACTGGGCTGGTCCGGAGCAGGAAGCCAGCGGGGTACGGAGCGACTGTACCCGACCCGATGACGTTAGCCTGGACAATAGCGGCCCCCTGCTTCCTCCCACCTACCTTACCGTGCTTCCCCCTGCCTGCCTTACCGTAACCAGTTCAGGTTTGGACCACCCGCAGAGCTGATGGCTTGGTTTGAATACCCGGTCCGGTCCAGTCAGTGACTGGCTCATTTTCAATAGAGAAACTGCCTGCTTTGTAATTCTTGTAAAAGTAAACCCCACTGCAGGCTAAACACTGGTGTCTTACATCTACCCCTATTGATGTTCTTGGGCCAGTGAACCGGTGGGCTGGTCTGTATGTCAATTTCGAGGTGTGACAAAAGTACAGGCCAGAACCAAATAAGGCAACATCCC
>NW_015150482.1:1400400-1417885 GCF_000732505.1 Cyprinodon variegatus
ATCCATCCATCCATCCATCCATCCATCCATCCATCCATCCATCCATCCATC
Source organism: Cyprinodon variegatus (assembly GCF_000732505.1). Classification (NCBI taxonomy): domain Eukaryota; kingdom Metazoa; phylum Chordata; class Actinopteri; order Cyprinodontiformes; family Cyprinodontidae; genus Cyprinodon; species Cyprinodon variegatus. The sequence goes on from NW_015150482.1 coordinate 1,400,452, forward strand.
CATCCATCCATCCATCCATCCATCCATCCATCCATCTTCTCCCACTCATTCCGTCGGGGTCGTGGTAGGGCCGGTGCTTATCTCTAGCAGTATGTGGGCAAAAGATGGGTTACACCTTAGACAGGTTGCCAGTCTGTGTCATGCCAATGTACACCATATTCCTTTTTTTTTTTTTGTGGCCTGATATTTTTCTTCCCTGTAATTGCAATATTTTCACTAAAGGAAATACTAATACAAGAATCCAACAGTGGCACCAGTATCAAGGTATAATATGTTGTAAAATCTTTCATCATTTCCTTCTGTTTTGAGCCCTTTCAGTGAGATGCTGGAAATGGAACAAAAAGTAAGCAGTCAAACATTGCTCACCCTCTTGGGTGAAAGAAGGATTCTTGCCCTTGCTACAACAAAGACATGTTTGACTGTGAAAAAATCCTGTAAAAGAAAATTCCTGTAAAAGGGATAGCAGTGTATGGCAAGTTAAGAACTGTCAAACACCAGTATTATCAAAGGGTTGGCATCATTATTTCAACCACTGTTCCTGTTGTAACAGAAAGCTCTGTTTTACATCTTTAAGCTTTTTCTCACGGTCCTTTCCTCAGAAGAGATCACTCGAAACAAACACTTTAATAAATACTTTATGTGGATCATGTATTAAATGACTGAAAAAAAAACATGACAACAGATTTAGACAGAAACTGTAATCTTACTCTAACCAGAGAAATTGCTCAGTTTACAAATGGCAGCGCTTACCACCGGGCTCACTTCTTCAGAAATTCGGCCCAGAATAACAGCTGAAAAAGCATCTTATACCTCCTCAGGGTCTCCCCCCTGCCACATCAACACATGTCAGATCATTACATCATACACGTTTGTAAATAAGGAGACATCAATGGCTCCAGCCATATCAAGATAACACACAGTGTTCTAAATCCATTCCAAATGCACAGTGAAAGAGTTAAGAATTATTCACTCTGTCTGTGCCCACATTTCTTTTCCAAATCTTTGTTATGAACATATTGAAGATGATAACTTTTATCCTGACTGAAGAACTGTCTTAATTAGATGAACTGCAGGGGAAAACATAAGCCCTAAGATGTAACAGGCAGGTATTATTAAGGTTTAAAAAGAACATGTATACATAACAGAAAACATTCCTGAAACTTTATAATTGTATGCAAGCTTGAAGTTAAGAAAGATAAATTCATTGCACGGACCAAAAACAAACATGGAAAAAGACTGAGGCAGAAGCAGTCTACATTAACATGGAAAAGTTCCAAATGCTGTAGTTAAGCTCAGAAAACTCTGCCGTTAATGCATAGGAAGGGTCACTGAAGGCAGAACTAGCAACAGCAGAGTCCTTAGCTCAAATTTGAGATTATAATCAAGGATTTATTGAATGATTTATCAAGTGATAGGGAGGCTCTTTGTTAAATGTGTTGACTGTGTCTATACTATGCATAGTGATCACATGCAAAAGGTAGTTCAAATTTAACTTAATTTTACATAGTTGTTTAAAAAACAGAGGAGATCTGACTGTATGATCTGGGTAATTTGTCTCTGTAAAGTGCATTGTGCAAGTGAATTGGCATTAAATGGATAAACTGAATTGAATTTAATGTTTTGTATCGATAGTATGTATATAAATGTATATAAAATGTAAATGTATATAATGACAACTGAGAAAATACTTTCTTACATATAAAACAACCACAAGAATAAAACCTATCCACCTCATAAACAAGTGAATGTTAAACAAAGATGTTTTTCTCTATGATTTATGAAGGAATAATTTCATTGGATTTCCAAGGTGTGCATAACTAAGAGTATACACCTAGACACTTCAGTTCAAAGAACACAGGATAGCTTACAGTACGTCTCATCCCATGGGGTTCGAGTTTGGTTTAAAAAACGTGTAACTGTCCATGTCTGCAACTTAACAAGGACCAATATCCAGTAGCACGGAAAACATTTTAAGGATGAAGAGTAAACCTAAATAAGTTATGTGTTATATCTTTTTTATATGGTGCTTGTGCAACCCCCTTTCTTATGATGCCTTTGCCAACTCTCCACATGGCCAGTGTCAAATTCCTCTTCCTCCAGGTTTTCGCTTTTCTTTCCCTTAAATCAAAGATTTTACAAAATGTTTTTTTTTTAATAGGTAGAGTCTTCTTCCATGGATGTCACCCATTACAAACTGCAGATTAAGAGAGAAGTGGCCACAAAAACCCTCAGAGTTAAAGTGTGCTTTAAACTTTTTATTTGAGTCATTTTTTTTTTTTTTTCATGTATAGGCTTCCTTTTATTTATATGTGTTTCTTACTTTCAAAGTCTGTCAATCAAAACACATTTCCTTTTTAAAGGAAGGGCTGATTTTTACCCCCCAGCAGAAAAACAAAACAAAAAACAATGCTTATCTGTAAAGAAGTCAAGTTAGAGAAGATATACTTACTAATTATTGAGGTAAGAGCTCTTTCATTCTTTTCGCTTTGAAGAACATGATAGAAAATTACTGCATTTAGAACATTTATATTCTATGCCAATGTAGATAAGTCCAAATAACAATGAAGAATATAACCAAAATAATCAATGATTTTAATGTTATCAAAACAATGTTTGCTTTTCTATTTAAGAGTAAAGAAAAAAAAAATAAAAAAAATTATTACATTTTATTCTAATACTGTGCAATCTTTAGATGTATGAATCTCTTATATCTCTTGAAGTAGACAGCAGTATCAGATCAACAGGATTAGATTCCACAGGTGGAGAGACCGGACCTGAGCATCGTCGCTCCCTGCCCGCACATGGAGGGCTGCGGCGGTGAATCATAGCTCCCCGGCTGACGGAGACCGAGGGGCGGCTCGGCTCGCTCCAGCCCGCCCCGTGGGTGTGTTCAAGGCAAACGGCCTCCGCATCCACCTGCTAGCGCCCTGCCTCTCTCCACAGTCACAGGAGCTCCTAACTTTTCAGGGCAGCAGCACGCGTCGCGCGCGCTCTCGGACCTTATCTCACACTGCGGAGACTTCTTCTTGTTTTCCTTTCTGCTTGTTTTTCTTTTCCACTTCTCCCACGAGATGTTGGCTGCGCTCGTGCGAGGAGAGCATGTTTTGGCCTCACACTGCTGGACAATTAATAATTAGGGGAACATTGTATTTTCTCTTTGCCTGACTGATCACTGTCAACTCCGGGGCCAACACACGCGCTCTGTGCGCAGGTACTCAGACGGCCCCTGCACCGCAGCCCTGAGCTGAACACTGACTGCTGAAGAGTCGCGCAGGGATTTTCTATTATTATTGATTTCAGCTTAGAGAGAAACACACACAGAGTGATCGATCTGTTGGGATTGGTTTTTCCAGTGGCTTGCAGGGTTGGATCTGAACTTGGATTACGGAAAGCTCTGAGGTAAGACTGATTTTACTTCTACTCACTATTTTTTTAATGGTTATACTCTTAAGTATTATATAAATAATAATAATAATAATAATAATAATAATAATAAACTGCCAGATTTGTTAACCATTTCGTGATCTTGTCAGTGTTTTTTTCTCTCAAAATTTTATTTAAAAATCAAACGTTTAAATTGGTGAAAAGCATTAAGATGTAGCCTATTTCTGAATTAATTCCTCTTCGATAAATTCCTAATATTTGTTTAACAGCTAAGCAGTTTATTGTGCGCCCTAATTCCTCACCAGACTGTTTACAGTTCTGCCTCCCAAGTGTAGCCAAGGCTTCCAGTCTGTCACACACTGATTTCAGTCTACAGCTTTTATTTCTCGGGAACACTGAAATATCCCGCCTAGATTTCTCTGTTCTTTTCTGTTTTCATTTGCAACCTACATGCTTTGAATTATCCGTTAACCAATCTTCTGAATAAATAATCATTTTGCTTATTTTAATGAGAAAAGGAAACACTTGTCAACATCCATATGACAAATTAATCCTGAAATGTGCCTTTTGTAAACTTAAGAGTCTGTTTTCCAAGTGCGTGGATCCCAAGGATGAGCACTGATTAGGCTTTTGGGATTTATGATTTTTTTTAAGGTTTAAGTCAGATTTTTTTCTGCAGTTTAAGATACATTAAATGAAAAAAAAAAATGCGCTACAGGTTTCTAGAAAAATGATTAAACAACTCTCATTTACCTTCTGTATAACTGTTTTTTTAATAAACTAAACAATATGCAAGAAAATGCCTGTTATTTCATTTAGAGACAGAGAATGTTGGGAGTTTTTAGTGGTGATATTTTGTATTTTTGGTGAGCTGATCCAAAATAGCTGATTCTGATCTGGTGCTGATTGATTGTTGTGTCTGCAGTATAATACACAAGTGTGTACTTCTCACAAGCCACAATGTCGTTTCAGTGCTGGGGCTTGTTTGATGTTGTGTGCTTGTGCACATAAAGACTTGGCCTCTGTCTCAGAATAAACAGCTGGACGGTTAACAAATTGTCTGTAAACAGTTGAGGTTTAAACAGCTGCAGCATGCTCATAAATTGGCCATGGGCTCATAGACCTCTGAGGATCTTTATGAAGGTGGGTCCAAATAGTTGGGGGGGGGGCTGGATGAACCCAATTTGCCCCAGCCCTTAAAAAGTGTAATCAGTGAGAGGAATGAGGTCTTTCTGTTGATTTATGATTTATGAATCATCAGCAATTACCCCTGGTGTCCATTAATCATTCACTTAAGATGGATGCTCCCTCTGCATTGTTTTCAAGAATGTGAAGCTGCTCGAGTAAATGCTTTCATCATTTATAAACACCTAACAAATTCTTTTTGCAACAATTGAGATTTATCGTCCAAATTGCACTAGTCAGAATATTTTATTTTATATCTATGGGGTGAGTATAGTCATAACCTGACATTAGGTGAATTCTTAATCACAGGGCAGGAGCAGCAGCACACGTGTGCTGTCATGAGGTAGGAATGTCTTCTGGTTGAAGCAGGAGAAAAGGGCTTCTCCCAGGAGAGTTGGCACACTCTCTCCTCCAGTTTGTCACACTCTGGAAAACAAACATAATTTTTCCCAAATGGAAGCCTGTGCACATCGCTAAAAACTTGGCTCCTCTTTGTCAGGGCTCATCAGTTTTTATGGTGCCTTGAAGAAAATCTGGGCGTTATTCCTGCACCTCAGCTCTCACTGCTGCCCTAAACAACAGTCATGGGGCCCTTGGGAACCGCTGGTTTGACACGTCGCATAAATTGATAAATGAAACCAGACTTTCTGTCTATGATGTTTTGTTTTTTTACTTTTATGAAACATTTGCACCAGTATCTTCTTTTCACCCGTTTGTGTGTTTGTCTCTGCAGATTTTAAGAAAAAGGGGGCTGTTGGAGGTTTTCTTCAACATGAAGCTGGATGCTATGTGGACCCTGCTCATCCTCCTGGGACTGTCCAGCTTGACCTCGGGGAATACAATCAGCAGCAATGAAGTGGTTGCTGCTCCTCGAGTCTTCATCTCCTTTAAAGGTTAGAACTGAGAGTTTTTTCTCCACATGTGCTTGCTTTAGATACATAGCCATAGAAACATTTTTATAATTGATAAATCTTATACATTCTGTTACCTGACAATTACAGATGTTATGGGAGTTATAAAATATTAAGTAATTGATATCTGTAAGGTGAAAGAACATTTACAGTTTTAGAATTTCTTTCAGTATTAAGATTAAAAAGTAGATTTTCAGTGTATACTGACCAAACTAAGTACAACTTCTGAAGAAAAGCATTCCGAGTATGACGGTACCACCATTGTGTTTCAGTCTTTTAGTTTTGTGCAGTTCTGGTCTTCTACAACTTTTTAGTTCTGCATTTGGACACCCTTTCGCTGGCTGTTTTGTATCCACCAAAACGTAAATGTTTGGATGAATAAAAGCTGTACTACAGCAGATCTTGCCACGTGAGATGTGGATCTCGGCTTCTCCAAATAACCACGTACCTCATATATGCGACTCTCATTGCTGCTCTCCTCATCAGCCTTTGATTGTAGATAAATAGCCATGTCTTGGTGAGGTTAGACATTTTTCATACACTTTGCATGTCCAGATGAATGATGAGAGTGTGAGATGGTCAGAGCTTTGATTATAGTTGTGGAACCTAGGTCTGCTCTAAAAATCTCTGTGCTCCTCTTTGGTTCTGAAGAAAACTTGTTTTACTGTGTTTTATTTAGAGGCTTCAGAGTAAAGAAAGTTGAATACAAATGCATGTTAAACTTTTAGAGAAATTATTTTTATCTGTTTTTTATTTTCCTTTACTTGCACTACTTAGGGGTTTGTCTCTAAAACAAAATTCGCAATTAGATACATTGGAATTTGCTGTTGTAAAAATAATAAAATGTAAAAAAGATAAATCAATTTGTAGTATGCAATATTTTTTTCATGCTTTGCCAACTTGTAGCTGGTTGAATAATTAGCCATATGACCATTTCCTAACTACAGAGACTTTGGCTTTAATAAGTTGGGAGGAGTTTTGCACCGGAAGAGTGTGTAACGCCTCACCAGAGTAACACTGAGAAGACCGCAAACAAATCATGAAATTCCTGTATGCCCCCCGCCCCATCATCTGTCCCCCTCCCTCTCAGACCTCAGGCTCTGTAATAACCACCAGATGCTTCCAATGGCTTATATTACACAATTAAAAGACACAAACAGTGACTGAGCAGGGACAAAAGGGGTTCTGTATCCCGAATTCTCTCCTTCAAAGAATATTCATGACTATTGTTTTTCTTGATTAAATACAGTACCCTTGCACAACCCAGAATTTGTACAACAAAGGTTGACGGGACAGCAAGGAGTGTGCAATGACCTGCTGGGCCCTATGTGTTTCTTTCTGGGTCAGGCAAATGTGTACTCTATGTCAGAGCGGGTGTGTGTTTCACTGGATGCCCAGATTAGAAAAGATGGTTTCTTTGGGATTTTTAAGGGATGCCAGAGCGAAAGGCGGCATTATCAAGAGCAAACTGCTGGGTTCCGTCGAGCAGAGCGTTGTCCCCGGGGCCCCATCCTGCTCGCAGATCTAGCTTTTGATTAGCATCCAGAGCAAAAAGCAGGAGCACCCTGTTTGCTTTGCTCTCCGTTCCCAGCGCTCCCTCGGTAGCGCAAGTTGACTTAATTAAGTGGACTGGCATGGTTCATTGTTAAAGGCGTTTTCCTGCTTTAATCAAGTGGGATTTAACACTTCAGTGAGCCCACATCCAGAGCTCAGCAGAATTAGGAAAAAAATGTCCAGATATTATTTCCGCTTAATGCAGTGTTTATCTTTCAGGGGAGGGTCCAATTGTCCTTTTCGCTTTAATCTAGAAGGCGTCTGATTAAAGGATTTGCAGTATTGGTTGATGTCTGAACTCATCCTGATTATATCTGAAAGAAACAGCAGACTACAGTGGAGGACCAAAGAAGGAAAAAAAGCTTTACTCTGCTCCTTACCTGAGTCTGTTTGCCTCTCCAGTCAATATGAATTTCACAGTCTACTGCTGCTGTCTCTCAGAGGAATACTCCCTGCTTTCCATTCAATAATATGACTCTCTCTCCCTTAATTGCTTTTTGAGAGGCCCGTATTGTTCTTAGCTTCGCAAGCTTTCTGCACTTTCCCTTATGCAACCTTGATGTGTTAGGTTCGGTTTGATTTTCCCTTTTTGCTTAAGTTTGCCTCCAAGCTGCAGCCCTAATGCAGCAAATCATGAAGACAGATCCCCCTCGTATTGAGGAATTTACTTAAAAATGTTAATCTAGCAATACATCATTCCTAATCCTTCAAAAAATATATATATTTCTTCTCACTAATTTAGACTAAAGTAAAAATTTTATTAGAATCTGCTACATTTGATAGCTATCTTATATATGTGCTTATTTCACGTTATGACATTTTGATATTTTGTGCACATGTGGCTAGCCTGCAGCTGGCTGCTTAACAGACATGCAATCAAGGTTTTCAAACAATATTTGCTTAGAGCAATTAGAGGGCTATTAGTATTCACCTTGACTATGTACATTTATTTGTGACTATTAATATTTCATTTGAATTTTAATTCTTGTAAGCAACGAATAAGTGTACTCGCTTTTTTTAAGTAAACTAACCACCCTTGCACGGCAACAGGTGTGTGAGGGGTAATTGTGCTTTATTACTTGCTACATTCATCTGGTGGAGATGCACATTAATCAAGCAGTTTCATCATCATCTCAATAAAAGGACTTCAAACCATGGGTTGTTTACTGTTATGAAGGTGTATGCAGGATTTAAAAAGCTTTAAAACCACATATTAATAATTTCAGTAAGATCACAGAGAAAGTTCTGGAGGGACCAATATAATTGAGTAGAGCAACCCTGGACCCTGCCAGCAGAAGAAAACTACCCAACATTGTTAAAATTGGCAAAGCAGTGTTTAATGGCCATCTGCAGGCTGGCTACTTGTAAGTCAGGCTAAATAACCAGCAAATATCAGCTTGACATACTGCATGTATTGCTGTATACAACCCAAAAAGGTATTTTATGTAGAGGGTATAAATCCTGTATTTTTATTTCAATGTTTTCCAGTAAATCCGCAATATCAATAAACAAGGGTTTATTATGAAATTACGTGTCAATATTATGAAACTTTGGTATTTGTCACTTAAAGTCTTTATGCTATGAAAATCTGACATAAGCCAATCCCTCTCTGTGATTTTAAAGCTGCTCATGGAAGTTCATTAGTTTGCCATCTATTAGCATTGGTTTTTGCACATAGAGAGAAGTCTGTTGTTACAATAAAACCTGCACGATCCACTTAGTGTTGTTTTTCAACACATGTTCCAAACTGATTAATTCGGTAGCTGAGGAGTGAGGTTAAGAACCATGACCTCCATCTGGGCGGCACTCACTTTCCTATTAAAGCAGGCAAAGTAAATCATGAAGCCTAATTGCTTTGCCTTAACTGCACGTTGTCTGCTCAGCTTTTATGACAGGAAAACACCTTCTATTATTTGAATAAAGCCCATAAACCCTCAGTCAACATAGGAAATTGCAAACAAATGTGCTTGTTTCTGCCCATTTTATGAGATTTAGTTTTTGTAAAAATAAAATGTAGTTTGGAAGTAGATTTTTGTCAGGTCTATGATATCCTCTGTTCTAATAATCTGAGAATAAAGGACAAAAGTAGAGGGGGGGAAAAGAAGGATTGGTATAAATCAATGTCATGAGACCAAGCAGAGATTTTCAAATAAACAGCAAGAGGGAGTGCAGCAAACTCACCATGCATAATTGGGGGACATTTTAAGGTTAGCATAGACAGGACTACTGTCGCCAGGAAACCCCCTGAGAGGCTCCTGTTAAAAGCCCATGTGAATCAGCTGAATTGTAACTCTCTGTTTCTTAAAAAAAGAGAGTTTACAACATTGAAAAGTAATGCTTCATCTAAATTATTCTTATTAGGAGAATTTCTGAAAAAGTAAACTGCTTGACTGCTGTTCTTTGTACCTCAAGCATTGTGTATTTAAGGGTTTCTATATACACTTAAAAAACCCAGTTAAATCCTTCTGCAGTGTCAGTCATGATGTGTTTGGCATGCTGGGGGCTGCAACTAACATAGGGATCATCTTGTGAGCTCCCACACTAATGAATAACTTTGTGTTGTTTCCTGCTGGTTTAACCAACCTCAGTTTCTAAAACTGAACAGCCAGGATGAGGAATTTTACACACAAGTAAACTGATCAGCGGTTACCCTTTTATATATGTTTATTTATTTGTTTGTTGTAATAAATACGCTATTTGTTGCTCGATGCATAAAAAACCTGACATACAGTTTTGTTGTCCATTAGTGTCCTGTGCCCAGGAACCATTGCTTTGGAGAACCACATGTTGCTGTAGAAAGAATTGCAAGTGTTTTGCGTATTTGATTTGAACAACTTTGCACATCTTGAGATGGAAAGCTCAGTCAGACTAAATGGGAATATATAAACCAGCTGTGTCCTGACTTTATATTATGTGGGAGAAAAACATCAGATTAAAAGTACACCCACTCTAAAGAATTATTTCTTGTACTGAAATGGAAACATAAAACATAATGTATTTTTTTTTCTGTTAATTACCTTCTCAATAACTCAAAATACAACATTTTAGTTAAATAAATTAACTGGTTGTGATTTGTTAGAAAGCAATATTGAAATCAACAAAGATCCAAAATGTAGAATGGGTTTGCCTTTTTAAAAGAAAGGCATGCAGTTAGAAAATTGGTCCAGTGAATAAAATAAAAGTTTCCATCAGCATTGACAATCATAGCTGCAGCGCTAATTTTGTATCTGTAATGGGGGGCATAGAAAGTCAGTTCAAGGGTTATAAATGTCCCAACGTTGACACATTGTCAGTCTCTGATCTACACCTTTCCTATGTAGCTCTAGCTTTTGTTTGTAATTTATTTACTATAGCTTGAAAACAGGGTTAAAACACTTTACATTGAGGTGATTTTTCTTTGATTCTCTGTGTTTTACACTGAAACTGAGTTGTCGTTGAGTAAAGACATCATTCTCTATTTAATTTGGTCTGAATTTACTGCCACCAGATCATCCTAGTTTGTAAGACTTCCCATCACCGCAGTGAATTGTTGAATTAACATAAGAAAGATCCTTGTCTCTCCAGGACTCCCGAGTTACGCAGGGGTTGTTGTTGCATGGCTCCATTACTTGCTCTGCTGATTTACATGTGCCACCTTTTTCTTTTTTAAAATTTTCTTTTAAAAACACATTTCTCTTTATGGAACATGCTGTGAGGCAAACAAAACATGACATTTTTTTAAATGGAAAAAAAAAAAATCAACCCCAGGGAAATGTGGGAAGGGGGGGGGGTCAGGTTATGTGAAGAATGCGACATCACTGCTCTCAGTTCACAATCCAGCTGTGAAATATGTGGCTCTATGCACTGAGCAGATCCAAGTTTAAATCAACTATGTTGTTTATGCCATTCTACCTCATATGACCATCCCCAGTGAAAAGCTTTCATGCCCTCCGCTTGGAGCTTTTTGCATCAAAAACACAACAGGTAAAACACCAGTTCAGAATAAATCGCAGCACCGGGTCATGAATATCAACAAAGGTTAATTATATTCCCTTCTGAATAGCTGTGAAAACCTGATATACAGTCAAGGGTGGAGCCAAGTCTTGCCTCACAAACAACTAGGGATAATTTACACAGCGTTCCTTTCACCTCTCTAGTTTGGTGTAAATGAAACTGGAAACAACTTCTTTTACAACTACAGCCAAGCCATGGAATTAAGGTTTTGTCCTTTAAATGCCATAACATCAGATGGATTACAACACATTCCCTCCTCCCCTTCCTCCGCTTAGTGTTTGAGCACACGTGAGGGCAAAATCCATCGGGATGACACAGGAATGTGGGTCAGCATTGCTACAGTGCAAATGCTCACTGGTGGCGTCGCAGGTGGTAATAATAGAAAGCAGTCATAGCTTTATTAGTTCTACAAAGGTTTCTCATCGGTATTCCCTCCACAAATTTTTTGTTTACTTTTTATACTCAGTGCAATAATATAAAATTGAACATATTTGTAGGTGTTAGTAAACGGACAAACTTAATTAATCTTCCCATAGAGAAATTCTCTGGTCACCACAGCTCTTAGAACACAAACTAGGAAAAGAAGAATATGCTTAAAAAATATAGCTAGAGCAAATTTGTAAAATCATAACCAGACTTAAATGTATAAACTCCTATGCTACAGTCCAATAAGAAAATATTTCAGTGATCAGAGCTCTCTCTTTCTTTGCAGTGCACACAAAATAAAATCACTTCTGGCTTTTGATGTAAACTTAGTGATCTGCAGCACCTTTTAATATTCACTTGAAAATGTTTGATGTTTTATTTTTTTGCTGTTTTGCAGAATAGGAAAACATGGCTTGAATACAGTGACTTTTTCCCAGCTAACTCTTGGATCAGCTTCTCTGATTGGTTGACATGCTCTGCCAAGCTGTAAAAACTCTGTTCAGATTTTCCAGCTGCAGCGTCTGACGCTTTGGACGCACTTGAGGTGCATCAAAAGCTCACAAAGCTCACAACGCCCCGCACCTGATGCTCGAAATGCTTGAAGAAGTGCCATGCAGCACAGTTAAAATGTGCTGCAGGACCTCTTGATGCCCCTTGACGTGCATGCATCATAGACTTTGCATGTAAACAGGACACACCTGACACTCAAAACAGTCTGAACGCAGCATCAGTCTTTTTTTACTAATACATTTATCCTCAGATTAGATGACTGTAGAATCTCCTACTGTATATATCTACTGGGGGAAATATTTACTTTATTGTTATGATTTTTCAAAGATTTGATTTTGTGGATTTTAGTTTGTTAAACCTTAATTCTAATAGGATAGAATAGGATTTAAAAATACTATTGTTAGGTAAATAATTGTTAGCTGATTTTGAGCTCAGGGTCTGGCCCTTTTTTACTGCCATTCTTCCACATAAAGGTAAATGGTTAAACAGTTTTTACCGTTGTTAGCTCAGGATATACATGATATCTCCCATTTGTTGTTGACAAAATGCAGTCTTGGGCTGCAAGTCTTAAGATTTTATTCGGTGTTGGCTGTCTGCCTCCAGAGTAAGAGACATTATTGTATGTGTGTATCTGTGTTTTACATCCAATTCACAGCCATTAAATGTTAATGCACTGTCACCAATAAGTACTCTGTAACCAATGCTCAACATTTCTTGTGCAGGTCTGACAAACCAGTTAAAAACCATCAGTCTGTTTTTAATATTGCTGTTCTGTCTGACCGCATGTAAATACTGTGAAACCGCTGCCCCAGCAGGCTGGCACTACTGCTGGTATTTGGCTGTGATCACTAATTACTGTTTGCCAGGGCAGAGACCATATATCCCCACGCTAGCGGGAGTGGTGCCTGAAAGCATTGAAACCACTATTACTCTGGCTATGTCCCAGACCTCCATGTGTCTCCAAAGCAGCTGAGCTCACTTACTGTATTTTTACTATAAACTCTCCTCTCCCCCCGTAGATCCACAGAAGTCATTCAGAGATCTGTGGTTAACCACTGAAAGCAATCTGGAGGGTAGTGATGGTGATTTAAGTGCAAACGCAGCTTGGTCCCCAGCAGCTTGCACTCTTCTGTGACCCATCTGTCTTAATTGCAAGGATGTGGACAGCCAGAGGCTGTCTTAAACTGCGAGACGGAGACTTTAAGAACTTGAGTGGGTGTAGAGAGGATTTGTGAGTAAATCAAAGAAAGGCTGTAGTCTGAGCTTCCGAGTTTTAGACACATACTTAATCTTTTAATGTCTAAAACCTGAAAACAGGCCTTTTAATAGTCCAAGCCAGTCTGTGTTTTATTTCAGTTTTGAACATATTTTTGTACTTTTATCAATTTTACCTGGAATTTCTTCAAAAGAAAGTGTGATCCAAGATAAAACATGAGTGAATGTTCAGTCAAGCAGTCAGAGGCAATCTTCGAACAGCACAGTGTATGTCGAATACCAACAGCGTGACAGGTCAATAATCTGGGATTGATTACCTGTCTCCCTGTGAGGCCCCTTTTGTTTTCAACTCTGCCCCCTGCTTTGGTGGGAGACTGATAGGATCATGATTACATTTTATTTCCAGACCAGTTAGCCCCTTGTCTTCATTGGAATGAAATAGAAATTAAAGTCCTACCTGGAGGTTTGTTACTAAAATACACATGTACAGTGCTGTGCAAAGGCATATGAGATCCTACTGCTCTAAATAAGAGGAATTCTCAATGCAAGTGACTGCAGTGGATTTTATTTAGAGGGATCAGAGGAAAGGAAGGTCCATCTTTGTAAAATTTTTACTCATAAAAATGTATACGGTAAGCAAAATTATATTCTCTGACATTACCATGATCTTCTACTTCTTTTTAGCGTATCACATAAAAATACAATGGTGTTCAAGGCAGGATTGAGATAAGAAAGGGAAAGGATTATATTCATATTTTGAGGTTATGAATGTGAATTTATATTAAAATACAATTGCTGAACAAGTTGGAATCTATATTTAATGCATACTTGCAGATTTTATTTTTGAACTTATTGAAAAATAATCCTTTGCTTCTAAAAAGTAAATAATTAACTTTGAGTACGCATTTATCCTTTTGAATCTTATAAAGAAATGGTCCTTTATTTACCTACTGAAGAAGAAGCAATTGCTACCATTGTCATCTCTGTATAAGTGTAAGTATAAGTGTAAAATCATTATTCTGTCTGTACCTTTGCTACATCAAAAAGTGCCAATTTTCCCTGGAAAAAAAATCATGGCCATAGTGTCATCTCAATGTGATGTCCAACCATTACTTCCCACCTGACACAATTTGGCTTATACTCCTGGGAAATCTTTTACTCTCTCCTTGCTTTGGTTGGTAACCATACACAAGCCTTTCTTTATTATGGTCAATGAAATGAGACATTGTATGTTACTGCTATAGAGTGTAGCCACTTGGCACTTTGCTTCACTTGAATTTCGAGGCCATATGACTGTGAGGTTGTAAAGTGTATCACTGACCACTTGGGTGGTCCTTATGTTTGATAAAACAAGAAGTACCGTGACTGCTTTGTTTTTCTTTTTTTTTTCATATGGAGAATAAAGGCAGGCTCAGTCTTAATATTGTGGAATGATGAAAACTCTTAGAAAAAATTAACAACTCAGAACATTGTTTGAATAAGCCATATGTCAAAGTGGTATGTTTAAGAGTGAAAGTATAACAGATTTGTGGTAAAAGCGTAGATGTCTTGAACTGTGTATACTCAAAAGTTTTTTTAAAGGTTTGTTTTTATCTTAGGCCCTATCCACATGAACCTAGTTTGAATGTAGCTGACAAAGTTGTTGGTCAAATAAGAGGCGTCATCCAGACAAAATCAAATGAAAAACTGTACATATTTGAAAAATCCCAGTGGGCAACCTTGACGACATTGTTTGAAGAGCCACTTTGCCATCTTCAAATTGCCAGGTTGTTGCGTATGAGACAACACAGCACTTCCCTTTCGCTTAACACACACAAAAGGCAGAATTTAGTTGTAGCTTGTTTTGAGATGCCATTCAGTCTCTTGTTCTTTTGTCAATTTCTGACCCGGGCGTTTTTTTGTTTTTTTTTTAACCTTTTTTATTTCAAAGGCAGCATTGCGCTTCATTGACATAACACGTCTTCCAAGTGGTGGCTTACCTACTTTCATCTGATTACATCTTTATCCTCAAACCCTTCTGAGTGGGTAACACCTTTGTTTCTGTGTGATTGTAGCCAGAAGTTCAATGGTTGGGGGTTGTATAAACTGCCATTGATACACCTGAGCCTTAGGGCATAAATATGCTGTAGCGACATGTTGAATCCAAGGCCAAATAAGTCTTGTATAAATGGCTGACGAATTACATATCTGGGATTTATTTTCTCCTGAGATTAATATATAAAAGGCAGTTTTTGTCTTTCTAGTTTTTTTTTTTCTTTCCTTTTTTTATGGCATTGAAAAATTAGTAAATTGCACAGAGATGTTGGTGTAAGGTATTGAAGGCACAGGGACTTACTCACTCACTAGATTCTGTTGAAAGTAAAATGTGTTGTCCTGAGAACTTCTGGATAATGCTTTTACCTGCTGGACAGCTTCCTGAGTCAGGTTTCAGGCTCTGTCAGTGGCTCGTGGGTGAACAAGACCGAGTGTTTTATGGCCCAGTGCCCAAAAACAAACAAAAAAAAAGCTTCATATTGTTGTCTGGCCCTTTAGTCCTTCCTAGTCATGTTGTTGCATCAGCCCCCCTCCCAGAAACACATACACGTATCAGACTAGGAAATATCAACCCAACAGATCCAGGTACAGACATTGCCCCTTCACTACCTGGTAATGAAACTGTCCTATTCAACAGTTCTTTTTGTTTTGTTACAGTTCCATCTGTTAAATAGGTAATGACAGCTCGTTCTGAAGCCTTACTTACTATCAATGATCAGTAACAATATACCTGCCATTCTCTAAAGCAGGTGGATTTCATTAACATTTCCTGCAAGACTAGCATCCTTTTCTCGCCTGTAAAGAAACGGGGCATTAATAGAGACTGGATGAACAGGTTGAAGTCTTATCCTGGCTTTGTCTCTTTATTGCTGCTGTGGTTTGACTTTGTATACTCGCATCACTCATGTTTCTTTTGTGGCAGAGTAGGGTGTCAGAGACAATAATAGACCAGATGGATTTCATGATCCATTGTATCCGGTTCATACCTGCACCCGTGTTCAAAGGACATTTATACTTCCTAAAGAGCAATGTTATGTCAATTCTTATGCAAAAGTGCACCATAAAAGAAAAAGAGTTCTATATATAATGGGACATTCTTTGATTTCCCCGTACCACTACAGGCGCCATCCTTCTTTTTGAAGCTCTGTTGACTCACTGTCCTTCTTTAGGATTTCTCATTTCTACTTTATACAGTGAAAAACATAAAAATCTGATGGAATCAAGTAGAAATGTGCAGTCCAAATGACCTTCAAACCATTGTTTTATCATGTTTATATGCATGCTTTTTATTGTACAGCTGACAGAATTCTCTCTGTCACAAATTTAAAAAACCCTAAGTACAGGAGTAGATTTGGTTTCTCACTTGTATGCTTTCACTGACTTATTTTCAGCATGCAAGTGGCTGAACAACAGAGAAAGGGAGTAGAGGAGCTCCCTCTCAGCAGCTGGAGGCTTTGAGGTCATCTACTGAAGCAGTTGTTTTATGTGGGATACCACATCCCTGTTCACTTTTCACTTTTAGAATATTCACCTTAAATGGATTTTTGCAAATTATCCAGAGAGAGACCCAAAATTAAAAGACCAAGAACCTTGACTTTAAAAAACTCCACAAAGTCTTACAAGATTTTGTTGTCTTTGCTACAAGACTTGTTGACAAGTAATCATAACTTTTGCAGTGTCTTGATGATCGCATGTTATTCCTGAATGACGAACTTCCTGTCTACCAGAAGTACTTATGGTCGTTTGTTTAAGGCTTTTCTCAATACATGTGTTAAACCCCACAGACATTAAGTACAGGGGAGTTTCTCAGAGAGGTCAAGTTGAGGGGTCAGAGGCCTGACTAAGGAGGTCAATGCCACAGACCTCCTCTGGTTGCTAATGTCAAGGTAATTTCTTTCCCTCTGTCACTTGGGGATTAAATTTCAGAGGTGTCCCACTCACACTTGTGCCCATTGATATATATTTAAGGTCAATAGGTACACACTGGGTTACGAAGGATGCCATGAGTCCTTGGGAGGAACATTTGTAAGTTCATGTACAATAAATCTATCGTCGATAATTGCTTTTGTCAGGTCTTAAATCTCATCTGATAAACTAACGATGCAATATGTATTGCAGCATAAATACATTAATTAGCAAATTAGACAGGCCAATATTATTTGTTTATCCATCCATCCATCCATCCATCCATCCATCCATCCATCCATCCATCCATCCATCCA
>NW_015150482.1:1417895-1490297 GCF_000732505.1 Cyprinodon variegatus
TCCATCCATCCATCCATCCATCCATCCATCCATCCATCCATCCATCCATCCATCCATCCATCCATCCATCCATCCACATTGATTTGTAGAGTTTTTCTATGCAGTTCATTATAACACAAACTGCTATGGAGAGATTAAAAACGGAATAATAGACAAAAGAGCCATCACTACAAAAGCAAGCAACTGCAAAAAAAATATCACAGCACCAACCCTTCTTTACACTATTATGCACATACACACCAACCAGCTTTGATGTTGGGTGCTTGAAAGTGGAACTTATTGCATCTTTTACTGTCTGTTTACATTACGTTTCTACGGCATAGCCAGATGTCATTAAATTAATTAAAGTTCCAGTTATGATGGAGAAGAGCACTGTGCATTCTTCACCACTGATCTTGGTATACACCTAAAATTAAGAACTGAATCATATCAAAAGCTCAACATACTCAAAGACAGATGACTAGATTTCCAAAAAACTCTTTCATTTTTCAAATTTAGACTCAAACGGACCAGCACAACATAGCACAATCGCAGGATAAAAGCTTCAAGTTTTTATTTTATTTGAATTCAAAAATTTTGATAACCACCTAAAATTGTAGTTCAACCAAATAGCTTCTGAAGGCACATAATTACTGTAATTCAACTCAATACAAATACAGCAGATTTGTAAAGATCTCTGAGGTTTAGTGAACAAACAGTTGAAGACAGGGGCAATAGAGACGGGTCTGGGTGAAAGTTATGAAGCAGCTTAAACCTGTTTTAGTCATCCTAAGAAAATGAACAGTCACTAATTATAGCTTAAATCCAAACTTAAAAATATGTGACTGTCCAACAAAATGGCAATCCAGCAAAGTAAATGTCCTTTAGTTATTTTGGGTTTGGATGATGACACCTTTGGCCTTTTTGGGATTTACAATAAGAAAGCCTTTGTTTAGAGGTCACCAATCAAATCCCATATTAATTTGGCCAGAATAATAAGGAAGTATTTTCGTCTTACATGGAAAACTATGTGTTCCAAAAGATTAACACTGTACATTATTGTGAACCCACCTTTCTCTATAGAAACATAGTGGTGGTAGAATCATGCTGTGACAGGAAAGTTTATCATGAATGAATGTAGCTCAAATATAGGGCAGATCTGCAACGGAGTAGAAAAGAGGCCACCTTGTGGTAGAACAACCTCTCTAAAAATGATTTGTATAAAACATGAAGGTTTATTCCAAGTGAAGAACTATATAGAACTAAAAATCTTTGGGAAGACTTTAAAGTTGATGTTCACAGATGGCCCCCATTCAGTATGATTTAAGTATGTCTTGCGTATATCTTAGAGTTTTAAGTACCCTTTAGACCATTGCCTGCCATGAAAAGTTTGTTCTATTTTCCAATGGCAATATACAGCGTTTTATTTTTTGGAAAAACACATAGAATCCCTATATGGTAACTTAACAAAATGCCACTGACGAGGTTGTAAATCTTCTTCAGTTTACAAAGAAAAAAAGCTCTGTGAAAGAAACACTAAAGAGTTCAGCCATCATGAGCATTCAGGCCTTTGACAATATGTGTACTTTGATGTCTTTGTTGTAGTGTTGGTTTGAAATGCTGATTTGAATATTTGTCTTTTTGCTGCCTTATGCATGGAGTAGGTGTTAATTGCAGTGTGTGACTTTTTACACCCACTGAGGCCTGTGCAGGGTCATAGGTGCCACCTCACACACAAACACACAGTTTTAGTCAACAGCTCATCCTTTTAGGCGCCCTCCTGCTGCGAGGCTTCCTTATGATTGGTGAAGGTGGGGGGAAAAGAGGGGGACCCTGGCATTCAGTGTGATTCCCCATGTTGTTGTTGTTGTTGTTTGCCATTGCCCACACACTAGAGTCCTATAGCTGCAGGGGCGTTTGTGTAGGTTTGCCTCCTATTCACAGAAGTTCATTCACATTCTGGGAGATCTGGGGGTGGGCATCAAGCTTGCATTAGGCTTTTTTCTTATAATGAATGGAGTGCAGAGCATCCTGCTGGCCTTTCTATGTGCTTCCTATAGATGCTTTAGCGTAGGTCCAAGGAGCTGTAAAAGGAAGACAGCAGTTGAGAGTAGGGGTGAAAAATTAGTTTCTTGGATTAGGACAATACAAGTTAAGAGAAGCAAAGAGGAATGTTTTCATCATCTGTTCACTTGTGGTATTCTGCCATTAGAGAAGTAGATAATGTATTGTATTATAGGGTCGAAAAGGATTAAACACATGAAGTTTTTTTGTGAAACTATTTTCTAATACCCAGATCTTGCTCAATAAGCTCAGTCACTTACATCCCTTTGTTGATTCCCTGATCTCCTTGCTTGTCTGAACAAGATGTACACACTCTCAAGCTCTCATTGTTTTCTAAATCTTCAGAAGAGAAGGGGGTGGTGTTACTGTTTTTGTAAAGTCCCCATTTAACTTCTTAACTCAGATGCTTGTTTTACTGATTATCCCTTCAATAGAGGGTTAATGAATAGTTTACTGCCAGTTTACTGAGAGGATCTTAGCCGACTTCTTTAATTCCCCTCCAGAGACGTCCTGTGGCGTTTCCCAGAGTTCCGAGGCAGCCTGCTTTGCATTTTCTTCTGTTCTGTCAGGGAAAAACTTACCACGAGTCCAATGCAAAGCCTCTGACAGAGGGAGGGTGAGGGAAAGGAAACAAGAGGGTGGAGGTTAGGGTCTCATTTCTGTTTCTTTCCCTATAACCTGTGAATGGGACTCTGATTGGGCCAAATTTATCCCCCTATCCAAGTAAATTGCTATTATTTCTTTAAAAATGTTAATTTTGTGTATTGTGCATCAAATAATCACTAATCAGTGTAAAGGAAACTAGAAATTCATGTTAGATTTTTTGATAGCTTGTTTAAAAGTTCTTCTATTTTTAAGAAAGGAATCAAAAGCTCCCTTTTTTAGTTTTTAACAATGAATATCAAAATGTGTTTAGAATCTGTTCTCACTTGATATGTCTATTTCCAGTTTGACCAGATTTTATTTTTTAGAATTTGAACTGGAGATTATCAAATCTGTACAGCATAAAACATAGTAAAATTAGTAAAGTATTTCTGCAGCCACTAGTAGGTAGCTATTTAAAGCATTTGTAATGTAATGAAAAATGTTCATACACTTGTCTGTCATTGTTTCCTTTTTGACTGTCTTAATAATTATCCAATAGGTATATTCAAAAATCACTCTTTTCATGTATTTCACTGTTGTTTTTTCAGATAACCAAAGTGCTCTCAGATAAATAATTCAAAAGAGCCTATTTTCTGTCTTTGCAACCGAGTTTTGTCAGTCAGCTTGATTTACAATCTTCGTTAATCAAACCTTTAAACAAAACAACGTAAATAAATTACTAAGCAAATGTTGTCTATTTCCAATATGAAGGATCTAGTTTAAAATGTGTAGTGTTCAGACAAAACAAATATTGGTTATTGAAGCAAAAGCAAATACTTTCATCATCAGAGCTTATAAGGATAGGCTGCACTTACATTATGCTGTGAATTTAAAAAAAAGACTGCAGTTTAAAGAGAAATGTTGAAGTGTTCTAATATAGTGAGGTTCTTTGTCCTACCCATACCTTTTAGAACAAAAAGCCCAACAGACTTGCACAAAAATATTCCTGACTGTAACTCTGCTCCAAAAACATCTTGAGTTCCTTATTTGACTAGTGTTGCGCTCCACTGGTGTGCAATCAGGCAGCCATATGTGCATTTGTAATCATTGTAGTTGTTTTTATGCTAGACCTACTAGCTCTACCTCAGGTGCTTAATGACTTATACAGTCACCCACCTTTTTAAAGGATTTATTTCCTATGCTTATAACTCTGTCAGACACAACTCAGAACTGGAACTGGACTGTGACAATTGTTTGCTGTTTTAAAGCATGTAATTAAATCAGCCAGCCTTCCCTTTTTCCACCAGGGCTGAGCACAACATAGAGAAAGGTTCCAGAGGGTCCCAGTGCCCACCTCTGTCACGCGCAGGACCCCATGGTGAGAAATGGCTTTTTAATGGAAGCCTCCCAGCAGAAAAAGCTGCTAGTGGAACCAACCCGAGGGAGTATTTAAAAGACTGGCAAAAAGAGCAGTAATGAATGAGCAGCTCTTCCTGTTTTCTTAAACGTGGAAGCAGTATTGAGTAAAGGTAATTGATCGGAACTAATTAGCAGTGCAGAGATAAATGATGGTTTGGAGATGTGTGACTGTTAATACAGCACCATAGGGATTGAGTGTTTGGCAGAATTAACTCTTGAGTGACTCACAAGGCCAGAAATCAGCGTTGTGTTCGTGTTTTTGAGAATTTTTCCTTTGCACTATGGGAGGAGGGGAACGTTTTTTAAACTTTAACTTTATTTGAAGTCTGTACATGTTTATAAATAACTAAATGTAAAAATTATGATTGTTGTTTTACTTTTCCTCTGCATCAAACACAAGTAACAAAAATACCTTAAAGATATAAGCAGTTTTTGTAGACAAGGTGTAATCAAAACAAGAAATGATGTTTTTTTTTATTTTAATCCACATATTTTTATTCAAAGGCAGTGTTGAACATCAGTCATGGTTGAATTATAGTACAGAGTGCAGCTAACAAGGTAGTCGATGTATTTACCACTTTGTTGGTATTTTATCTAATAGCAAAATTCTTAAACTTTTATGGTATAATAATACCTAAGACTGCACACAGTTGACTTTCTTGAAACCAGTTTTACCAGACAACAGATGAAGCTTTCCTTAATATCTCCATGGGTTTCATGGTTTTTATGACCTTGCCGAGAGTCTCTCATTGCAGAATTAAACTCCTGTGTGCTAAAGTTCTCCCTTCTAGTTCCCATGCATAGGTCTGTGCAGCTGTCCCTTCCCTGTGTGTGGTGCATACCCACTTTAAGAGCCTTATCAACACCTAAAGGGCTGGAGAGAGAAATTATGTCTTACTTTCACTTAAGGTAAAGTGACCAAAAATAACTGTAAGGGCCTCTGCACCTGAGTTTCTCAGTGGTTAGCAGCCTTGCAGCTAGAAAGGCTGATGGTTGATTCCAGATCCCCCTGTTACTGTGCCAATGGGGAACCATCATAACAGGCCAAAAACCTTTTCCACAAGTAGAGACAGTCGGCCAATACTTATCTTTGTTAAAGGAACTGAGAATTAACTTGTAAATCTTATTTGTTAAATGTTGAAATAATCTTTAGTAATTAGTTACATTTTTATAGCAGTCACTGATTATTACACCGCCTGGAAAGCGGATGCATTTTCCATTCTCTTTTTTTTTTTTTTTCTCGTTTTATTTACTCTTTGCTCGTGGCATCAGGCTCTTCATAAAATCGGACTAGTCAGCCACATTGGGTGTTAAAACTACCTGTGTATGTTAATTCCCTTTTAAGCTTTTTACCTATTTCCTTTGTAGTAATGATTGTATGTTTCAGTAATGTGAACATGCACAGGTGTTCACTGAGTGTAAATAAAATCGTTTAGCTTCAAATATTATGCCTTTCTTAATTAACAGTTTTAACTGCATTATTCTCTTTAAGCAACAAAAGCAATCTGGCAGAGAAAATTAATAAAATTATTACAAGCATCTACAGATTCTTTTAGGTACTGACAGGTGCATGACAAATATTACAATAGCATTAACAAGCAAGACTTATCTTTGGGATTATTTTGTGGGAATAGCACCTTATCCAGGTGACCCAGTCAGTGACGAAAACTGGTAAGCACCTAAACATTTTTATGCTTTGAAATCTGCTCCAGTGTTAGGGGAAACACCATTTATGACAGTGGCATAAATCATGTGGTTCGAGTTCAGGCAAAGGTCATCTGATCAAATCAAAGTCCGGAGGGAGACAATTCGGGCTGGTTTCTCTTTTCAACTTTTGTAATTACTGTTGTCTATGAGCTTTAGTTAGGTGTGCTACTTCTGCAGGCAAATTAGCTAATTAAGTAGATGCGGAACACCAGCTCCACATTTAACCATTGTGGGGTGTGTGATGCGTCAAGTTCAGTTTTCAGTTGTGCTCTAGTTCCCAAAAGGGCCTTTCTATCTATTGCATGAATATTTTTCAGTTATTCTAATACAAAATCTATAATACAAAAAAATAACAGTATTTTTTATTACTGCTGTATTTCATCTGATTTGAGTGTTTCTTGGAACACCTCATCCTTGTTCTGACTGGAACTCAACCAACAGTATACGTAAGCTCAGAGAAACCAAGCCAACGCAGGAGCAAGAGATCGTGAGATTTCTTTGAATAATACCTATTATAAGAAAAGAATCCCAGCTCACTTTTTCTACCTTGTCAAAACTTGGCAGAAAGGATAGAGGAATGAGAGAAAAATAATATTGTAAAGAGTTCCAACAATTAATCTGTTTCAGGTTCTAACCAAGTTTTTAGCAGAATGGCTTTGGATTTGGTGATAGGTGAAGATATGATGGGTCTTTTCACAGCGGGAAGCAACCTCTGCCTCCCTAGAACCCCAAGAACATGTCTGCATCTGTCTCTGCAGGCGATGTGCTATGTAACTACAGTACTTGGCAGGTGGTGTCTGCCTCTTGAGATGTCAAGAAAATCCACTTTCATGTGTTAAATCGGGGGACAAATCTAACTCAGTCTTAAAAGGAGTTGTCATGACCCCAGGCATTAACTGCAGCGACTGAATTTTTATTTGTCAAAAGGTTTCTCTCTAACCCATCTTTCTATTTTGGGGTCCATTCTTGTCATTTAATCTTGTAGATATGCTTGTGAACATTAACACATTGTCTCCAAGGTGTAATGATTTTAATAATCTTGAATTAATTAACACTAGTTTCAAAGAGGAGCACTTTATAGTTTTACAATACTTTTACATTTAGTCATAAATTCTTTTAACTTGGTCTTTGTTAATATGAAAAAGTAAATGTAAGGACTATATTAACTAGAAAAACTTAATGTTAAAAGCTCTTGCCTTTTAGGAAAGGAACTGACATTGTGAGTTTTATTTAAATTTTTATATTTCTTCGGGAGAAATATGTATGAATAGATTAAAAAAAGGAATATTTCTAAGCCCATCTGTATGGAAAATGCAATACCCATGTGTTGCAATGAAAAAAAACATTATTTTTAAATATTATTTTAAAACAGACAAAAACTAATGGATTTACCTTAGTGGTTTTATATCTAAGATTAGCCGTTAGGCTAGAATAAATGAAACAGATGTTTTTGTATTGTAGCAAAAACTTGAATACTGAGATTTTACAAAATCTGCCAATAAATTCAGTATGTTTTACATAAAACATACTGCTGCCTTCTCTGATTGAATTGCTGTCACTGATACAGAAACGAACTCAGCTTTAATATACTTCTTTTTGCAACATTATATACACCAAAACTGTTGTTGTTAGCACATTAAAAAGTGTTTTTTTTTTGTTTTTTTTTTACATAGTTAGGGTTTTGTTAGGCTGTTTTGTGATCTGGACTGGTCAGTTTTATATCACAAGCCAAACAGTGTTTCTGAACCTTCCAGACACATTCTCTAAGAGCATTTGACCATCATCAATTAACCTAACAAGTATTTTTTCAGATTGTATGAGAAAATAACTGTGCTTGCAGAAAGGCCTTGCGTGCACAGACAGAACCTCTGATCTCCACACCAAAAAAAACTGAGTCAACAGTGCTAACAACCAAAGCCGCTGTGCAAGGCAATTATATAAACAGTGAAAAAAGAAAACATACTTTATAAGGGCAATTTAATGTGCGACTCAGATAATTACAGACTTGCAGAACTTTGTTGTAACTCAAAACTATTAAGGTATTATCTGTCTAAACAGCTGTATTTACAAAATCTGATCTCTATTCAGAGAGGTGTTTTTGAAACCATTTTGAAAATGACCATCTATAGTAACATGTCTAACAGTTTCTAAGTTCTTTTTTGGCTGATCACTTATGATTTTGTTTCACATGGGCTAAAAACAGTTTGACTGTAACTATGTACACAAGATTGTCTCCCATGTTTCTCTGTGTTAATACGCTGAGGTTAATCATACATATTACCAAATATTTTCCTTGCACTGATTTTTGGCAGCGGTACTAGCGATACATCTCACTTAAATATTCCACATTCTCAGGGTAAACTTGCTTCGGGAAGGACAGTGTTTTCTTCAATCTGGGACTCGCTAGAAGATCTCTGTTTTGACTTGTCTTGCTTAATTGCCATGCCAATTAAAATGTTCTTCAATAACATGGTACGGGAGGCGAGGAGTTCTTGACAACTGCAAGCTGCTGTGGCTTGTCCGTCGCTGTGTGTTGCCTGCAGTGTTGGAGAGGAGAGCCTGAGGGAAGTTATCAAAGATCTGAAAGGATGAGCAGCTGAGCAGGAGAACAGGGTGTGGTTCTTTTTGACATGGGAAAAAGAAAATGACTGTCAGAACAGTCGAAGGAGAAACAAAGTGCATCTCAGGGGTTGTTTCATGAAGCAGGTTTAACAAATTCAGATTCAAATTCGCAACTCTGAATTGGTCTTGCCTAAAGTCGGGAACTCCGAGTGGTCGGTTTCAAAATGGCTGTTATCAATTAGTTCAATCAATTTTAACCAGGTCCACTCAGAGTTAAGTGCGTGCGCAACAAGTATGAAAAGCCATTATCAGTGGAGTACCAATTTGATGAGTCACCATGACAACAGGCAACAGGAAGTGCCAATTTCACCCCATTGGAACTACAGATTTTAATGCAGAAATGCAAAAAATAATATAAAAAAAGAGAATGTGTTTAAAATACAGAAAAACAGCGTGACAGCTATAAAGAAGAGGAAGGTGGCGAAGGAGAAGATCGTTGTTTGAGTTAATGAGTAAGTTTATAGGAGGTGGGCTATGGCAGGCGGTTTTTTTCATTTATTAAAAGCACTCCTCTCTGATGTAAATAATATTCTTCCTGATCAAAATCCCACTCCTAGACCTAACTGTAATATTATATATTTTATAGATTACATTTTTTTTAGCAGAAGCTGAATTTTTATATGTATCTTTTTTATATATTTAGAAACTTTTACACATTTTAAGTGGCCATTCTGATGTTTATCAGCTTGACTGAAATCTATTTATGATATCTGAAAAAAAAAATTTTCATAGTTAAAATAATCCAAATGCTGACAATATTAGGAATATGAAGATCTGAAATTAATTTATAGATATCAAGAATGTTTATTCTAGGTGTGGAGAATGTCATTTTGTTTGAAATGGTCATTTAGACAAAGAAAGGTTATTTTTTTTCGGATATCAGGAATACATTTTCAGTAAAACTAGTACACTTCAAAACGGCTTGCCATAGCTGTTGTTACCGTGAAAATATTACGGGATTATTTCTTGAATGGTAGTAGATCAATTATTATTATAAATTATATCTATTTAGGTAAAATCTTCTGGCAGCAAGTGAGGATGAAGAATAAAAACGTTCTAATAACCTGTGGATCATCTCATGCCTCCCTTCTCATGTTGATTCGGTCTTCTTCTACACAGTAAATCAGAGGCTGTTTGCAGCCGCACTTCGGATGTTATACCAATAAATTGCCGTTCTAAGCGACTATCAGTCTCATAGAATAGCTTCAGATTGTGTATGTATGTGTCTATATATATACACACACACACGTATATTTATACAAAAAGTTTAATAGTCTTCCTATTGGTGTATTAAATCAAATGCTTCTCAGACTTTGTAATCTAGTGCATGAGAGTCCAAATACAACTTGATTGATCAAGCTGTTTGAATGTGTTGCTAAGAGCAATTATAAATCAGCAGCATGATTTAGAATTGCATGTGTACCAACAAGATCTTTTAAGAAAATTGAGACCAGCGTAAAGTATTTTTCTCACCGACGCCTAACATTAACGATCCCAAAACACATGAGCACATTTATAGCAGTATAAAGGGAAAAGTAAAGAGTCAAGGTGTTGCAACAGCCCAGTCAAAGTCCACTCTTCAAGTTGATTAAAGTGCTGTGGCAGGACCTTAAGAAGGCAACCTCAATGAACTTCTGCTTTGACCTGAGTGACTGCTAAAGTTGGACAGATAAATACATCAGAAAATTATTGCTGCTAGAGGTTTTTCTACAAATTGTTAAACCATTGATTTGCATCCTTTTTGGAAATAAACCCGTATCTCTTTGTCAAGAGTTATATGGAAACCTTGTTAAATATCAGATCAAACTAATCTCAAAGTAAGGATTCTGCCCTATGCAGACAATGGCACCATCTATGCCA
This sequence comes from Cyprinodon variegatus, assembly GCF_000732505.1. Classification (NCBI taxonomy): domain Eukaryota; kingdom Metazoa; phylum Chordata; class Actinopteri; order Cyprinodontiformes; family Cyprinodontidae; genus Cyprinodon; species Cyprinodon variegatus. The sequence continues at coordinate 1,428,132 of NW_015150482.1, forward strand.
TCTATGGAGATGGCCCTGTATAATTTTATTGCATTTGTTATTAGTCAGAGCACTGATTAAGATCTCCTCTTCAAAATAAGTCTAAAACTCTAAGTTGGTCATTTTCAGAAATAGAACAACATAATAAATGAATGCACATCTTTCAGAGGTTTGCTATTTTGGTCATAATTGTCAGTTTTCTTTGTGCATCATGAAAAAATTATCTAAATATTCAACCTGTTGTGAAGTTTGTTTTTCTTAATTGACTGATTCGCAGATCGCCGTCCTATTCTGTTGCTTGTCTTCACCATTTAGGGAATTCCTAAACTTTGGATGTACTTGAAACCCAATGCAATATATACTTCCGCTCAGTCATGTAGCTCATTACCTTTTGCCCAAACTTTTCCCAGAGCGAGCTGATGGTTCACAGACCTGGATGTCCATCCTGTCAGTCAAATGTCAGGGCTGTCATGCGGATCAGATTTTGAAGCCAAAGTAAAGACTAGGCCGACTAGTCATTAAATTCTCCCATGGATGTCAGGTTTTGAATTTTGCCCAGTTTCCTTGTATTTCCACAGCTGTCAAACCATGTGTATGACTTTGGGCTTGCATGGTTGTCACCTCAGGCTCGACTGAGTAAGGATACACTCTGCATTAATAAAGCATAATGATGGAGGGATTGACATATGGAACTGTAAGTTACTGGTTCCAATTTTATTTATTTATTCAGCTGTGGATAAGTTAACAGTTTTGATTATTACAATTATAAATTTTAGAGTTTTATTTTAGTAAATATCAGGTCAGAATGGATCCGATTTCGACAAACAATAACATAATAAAGAAATCGAATTATTTGATAATTATTTTTAGGACAGCTTACGAAAGCCTCATGACGACGATGTATTTTTTGCTCTAACACTTCAGGAAAGCTATAGAGTAAATACCTGACTAATGAATAGTTTGCAAGTAAATGTATTTTCTACCACTATTTGGTACTGCCTGGACCTCTGCTGTGCCCCACAATTTGCATTACATGGGAAGCTCTTCAGTCCTTTTCACCAGAGGTCCTCTTAAATGCAGAAATCAGACCAAAACAAATTATTCTTATGAAGATGGTGTTAAAACATTTAAAACTGCTCTGCTTTTTGTTTGGTTTTTTGCATCTAGACATTTAAACAAGTTTTCTATAGTGGGTAAGAAACATAGAAGTGTAAATAAATAGATGAGATCATCTAGTCTATCATTAGTAAATCATAAATAAATGTGATATTTGTAAACCGATTTGGAAATTGGTCAGACACACAGCAAAAACAGTCAAATTTTGATAAATCGGAAAGTGGTTCCACCCTTTGGAGGCAATATAACACTTTCATTGACATTGACTATAAAGGGTTTGTTATTACAGAGGACGAATGACTTGTTTTCTTTGTTGTATACTGAGCTTGTTTCCTCCCATTTAGACCTTTTATGTCCTGCCTCTCCATCTCCACCTACTCCCTGTTGCTTCCACTGCCATGCCAGCTTCCAAAGTTATGAATCTCCTTTTCATGCTCCTGTCAAGAGGAATCTCTTTATAAGGTTCAAAAGTTTAGGGTCAAAGCCAGGTTATCATGGACCCAAAATCTTTGTGAAGTTTGTTATCGAAATATTTTTTGAAAAGGGCCTATGGAAAGAACATATATTACACAGTATTCCAGGTGGACAGTTCTGGATAAACCTTTTTTGTTTTTGTTTGCTGATTAGAGTTTAAAAACAGCTGGTTAACATCAGGGATGACCCTTAAGTGCTACGTGTTCTGAAGACTGCTGCCTGTGACAAACCCTGATCCCATTACATTCTCTCAGATAAGAATGGCATGGTTGAAGAGTTTTTCATACCTAGAGTTGTGTACAGATTTAACACTAGCTGAAGTAAAAAAAAAAAAAAGAAAAGTCCTTCAGCCGCTTTGCTTCTCATCAGGGCACAGAAAGGCCGTTCTTGATGAAAAAAACATAGTAGGATTTTCTCCGGATTAACTTTTGAGTCCATGTCAAATATGCTACCGAGGAATAATGAGACAGGACACCAACCTTTTCCTGACATTTACAGGTTTATTACCCAGGGTTGTTTTACTTTATTACCAATTTGTGTTTTTTGCTTTCAGTGGAATGCAGTAGCTGCCCATACAGATTAGTGATCTCCAATACTCCATGATCTCTTGTGCCAACAGGATTTAGCTTCAATAAAAGACACTGATGGTTACATCCGCCTGAGAACTTACTTTACAATATTTTAAGATATGGTTTCAATTTACTACATTTTAATTTTATTTTTGCAGTTATTGGCATGTCTTAAATCCTGACAATATTTTGAGGGCAAAACGAGATTCTGGATGTATACTTACCTTGCTTCCCAGCATTGAGAAGAACAAAGGTGTTGAACTATCGTATTCATTTAACAACAATTGGAAATTTTACAGTAAGATTTTAACCTGCTCATTTACAATAAAAAGAGAGATAATGTCTTTTTTTATCATACCATGTTTGTCTGTTCAAAATATCTTGGCTCCCAGTGTAGAAAAAACTATTTGGATATTACATAACTGAAAACATTCACATAGCTGTTGGACCAGTTAGAGGATCATAGGCTATGGGCCTATGATCATTGCCCCACCCCACTTGTTGCTGTGTAGTGCTCCTCAGCTACTAAAAAGTTTCCTCACATTTTAGAAAGATAAGTCAGACTAATTGATATTTCCAGCTTAATAAATAAATATATATATATATATATATATATATATATATATATATATATATATATATATATATATATATATATATATGAGCAATATATATATATATTAATAAGAGCAACTAAATTGGTGATTCTTTTTTAGATATTTGGACAAAGTAGTGGCAATTTAAAGCATCATGTATCTACAGAGTATATGTTGTACAACGTGAATCTTTAACCATCCCAAGCCTTTTGTCTTGTATGAACCCAACCTATAAATTGCTAATCTTTCCTAAAGCTAGAGTTCCCTTAATAGCCACACCTCAGTGTGAGTCCAAAGCTACCCTTCAGCTGATATTGATCAGACCTGAAAGGGGAGCCTCTAAGTGAAAAGTCCTGGCAATCAATGATTGACGGTTATTATTTCCCTCATCAAGGTCACCTTGCCAATTTCAGCATGTTGCAGAGCTGCAGGACAATCAAATGATGAGGAGGAAAGAGGCTTTGTCAGTCTGCTCAGATTCGCTGTACTAGGGGAGGATCTTACAATCACAGCAGGACTTTAACTCCTGGAGGACAACACCACATGCCTAACAGAAGAAGAGGGGGAAAAAAATGGGACACAATGCTGCTGGGATTTTCTTCTTTAACACTGCAATTTAAGTTTATATTCTCTGGTATTTGACATTTTGCAGAGATTGGAGTGCTGGTTAAATTATGTTTTTGACTAGTTAAAAATAGCATGTAAGTAAATTACCATAAGTGATTCCATATTTTTTTCCATATTCATGCTGCAGATACTGTATCTGGTGTTTCTTTTACCCAAAAAGCAGGGAAAGCCTCTTTGAAATACACCACTCTTTAAAAGAAAAAAAAAAATCCAATTCCTGCAAGTGCTGTACCATATCAGGAGCGCAGACTGTCTCACTACACCATTGATCAACACATTTGACAGAAACCCACCCAATTATCTGTTTTAATGCTTAAATAAATGTTGAAAAACTTTTGCAACCAGACTTTCACTCAGTTTTTCTAAAGACATGTTGACACCTACCAAAGAGTCTTTGTTAATTCTGTTGGCTCACACTAGTGCAAGCCGACAGAATTGACAAAGACTCTTGGATAGGTGTTGAAATGTCTTCAGCAAAACTGAGCAAAAGTCAGGTTGCCTCTGATTTAAACCTGTTTTTTGGTTTCCATAACCCTAATGACTGAGAATTTACACAGGCACTGAAATGAAGTATTACTGAAAACAACAATCTGTTTTAAAATGTATAAAAGAATTTGAGTAAATTACCATCTACTATATGACTGTAGAGGGTTAGAGGATATTTTTTATTTATTTATTTATTTTTTTACAATTTTAAAGTTATTGCATGTTTGTTTTCTGGCATAACCTGAGTACACATTAGTTTAAAGTCAACTGATAGCAATAAATTCTACTGAGGGTTTTTCTGGAGGAAAGGTTCTGTCAATCACAGCAAATCGTCCACATCCGAAAGCAATAAAGGATCCCCAGACCACCACACCACCTTTACCATGTTTCCATGGTGATCATAAACATGATACCACAGTGTTTCACTAGTGGTATCATGTTCTAAAATGCTTTCCTTAGTTGTAAAATGACACCCCTTTTGTCTCATCAAAAAACTACAGAAAAGTTTTCTAAAAGTCAGAGTTAATCAACAAGTTTTTGTTTTGTTGTTACTTCTTTTTGTTTTCAGTATCAGTATCAGGATGAAATAATTGGATATTTTAGATGTCGGCCAATAAAATCCGATATCAGTTTTTTGGCTAATTTTGGACAGATATCTGATATTAATATTGTATCGGAACATCCATGTTTCTTACAGCTCTTTCATTTATTTGGATCTCAGGCATGTGCTGCTTTTTAAAGTAATTTGTCCCACTTATGTTGTCAGACAGTTTCTGTTTTGTAATGTCTTTGATCTACATGTCATAATGAGGTATAGGTGTGGCATCTCAAACTAAACCAATTTATTTACGTGTTTAAAAATATAATGTAATTTCACTTGGGTCAGACTGGTTTGAATCATTTTCTTTACTTGAACATATGAAAGAATCCTTTAAAAACAAAATTTGGTGTTTATAATGATGATCTTTGTCTGGTGTTAAGATTAGTTTGGTCAAATGTTGGAAAGGAAATATTTATTCATGTTAATCATATAAATTTCTGATTAACCAATATTCTCTTATACCTACAGAAAGATGCTTGTTGCAGTTTATTTGTAGTTTGGGATTTCACCCTAATACCATGTTTTTTTTTATACTACTTCGCTAAAGTAAATCACAGCTCATACCTGTACTGCTAATTCTTCAGGGAGACGAGCACAGAGCTATTTGCAATTCTTCCAGAATTCGTTAATTACATTTTTACAGTGTATGTGTGTGTGTGTGTGTGTGTGTGTGTGTGTGTGTGTGTGTGTGTGGGGGGGTGCATGTTGGGGTTTCTTCCAGCCATTGGGTTCCTGTAATGTGGTTTTATTGTTGAAAAGAAAATGTATGACTGTACAGTTTGAGGTGAGCCAAAACCACCTCTGGGCTTACATTTCCCCAACGGAGGTTTCTCCTTGTCAAAGTTTAACCTGTTTGCACCTGAAGTAGGTAAATGCTTTTTGACACGCACATTTCCTTATAACATCCCTCAATAAAAGCTGGTTACTAAATGAGGTCCTGCTGGGCTCTGGACAAAATGTAAAATCCATTAACTTCACCATTTATGAGGTCCTTTCTTGACGCGACATGTCGGTTGAGTTTTGTTCATAAACATTCCACCTCTAAGGTTTAAATCTGTTTGGCTGGGAATGTGAGAAACTAACAGCACGGGACTCCAATGATTTAGAAAGCACATTTCCTGAGTTGGGGAAGAAATGAAGTGTTTATGGTGGGGCAAAAATAGGCTGAGGACTGGAAGACATTGGGGATGCTTTGGCTGCACATCGTCCTTTTTTCTTTTTTTTTTTTTTCTTTTTGCTTTAAGCTTGAGGCTTAAGGTTTTGGTCAATGCTGCCAGAGCAAACAACTCTATATTTTGCCTCTAAAGAACAAATCTGAACCTTTCACACACTTGTTTCCTATAGAATTTCTCTTCTTTCCATCTGGTTTCACTTCATTTCTGCACAGTTTTCATATACAGATCTATCAATGCCCTTTTACCCCTTTCATGTTTTGTCTTCAAAATGAACTTCAAATTATTTTATTGGGATTTTATGACATAGTCAGAGAATGGGTTCATAGACATGGAGTACATAACAAGTTTTACATTTTTGTTGGAGATATAAGCAATGCACCATATGTAGTTAAAAACAAACACCATACCTAACACTTAATTCATCATTCCAATACAGAGAAAAAAAGGTAGTGGTGACATCTAGATTTCAAGTCTTTCTTCAGCTGGAAAAAAAAGCAAGGGTGGTGGAAGACGGATAAAAGTACAGGGCAGTACTAGAAAAAAGTTTGTCAGAGGCTGTAAAACACCCAAGACTGGGATGGTTTGGAGTGAAGAATATGCGTGTATTAAAATCTGTCTAAAATTTAAGTTGAGAGTATGTTGTAAATATGTAAGATTACTACATCCATTCAATCTATATCCATTCAATGTGAATCAATTTGGGTTATTGTTTTAAATGAATAAGTATGTGCAAAGCTAATAGACACATAACATGAAAAACCTTTAAGGTGATGAAAGGTTGTTTTTCAAGTTGTTTACTTAGAAAGTCACACTTCTCAGATATTCTTCCCCAAAACAAATATAGAGCAATTTCTCCTATTATTTTCCAATGAATTACTATTTAGTTTTGGTTTTAAAAATAAAACAGACACAATACCTTATTTGTAAATAGGCAAATTATAAACATATATTGGATTAATTATCCCAGACACGATAGTCACTGCTGCCCTTTTCACATAATTTCTATTCTTCACAGCATTCCTGATAGAGTCCTGCCTGTATCAACCCTCACATTTTCCACCTTTATGCAAGACACTCGACATCCCTGTGTATATATTTGATGTGTACAATCAGCATGTGTATGAGACGGAGGAATGAGGTCTGATAGGGCAGGCAAAGCGGTCTCATTCTCACCCACTCCGTCTGCTTCTCTCAGGACATCTCTGCAGTTATCTGGCTGATTTTTTTCACCCTGCTTCCAAGAAGATTACCAGTGACAAACTGGGATGGCTAAATCGGCTTGGTAAACCCGCTGACCCAACAAAGCCCCAACCGCCACCTCAGCCACTATCTCCTTAACACCACCTTCTAAAGGCACGGCATTTGGTCGTCCAAAATAACAGTCTTAACAAGATGATGCTCTGAAGAGATATCTCTGTGATAACTGCATAGGAGGAAATATTAGAAAAACTTTGCAGCTATGTAATACAGCATAAACTGCATAACATAGAATTGAAGTGAAACTGACATAAGTGGATACTATTTTCAATCTGATTTATATTAAATGCTGTTCTTAATTCCTGGATTTGTTCTTTGTTATTTTTGGGGTTTCAAACTGTTTTGTTTGGCATTTATGCAAATGTACTACTTATTCCTAGATTAAAGAAAAATGGGGCTACTCAGAAAAACAAACAAACGGTATAATCAGATTGATTCTGTGCTTCTTTTGGAAACCTATTATCTTGTCCTGTCTTCCAATGAGGATTAGATTGCAGAGCTTTTCAAGGTGCTTTAAAACTACCACTGATTACGCATGCCAGGCTTACACCATCAGGGTGTGGGTCAGTAAGTTTACTGTCTGTGGGATTGTTGGATCTAGATGACTTTCTCTTACTGTTTGTGTCTGCTGAATTTAGAGAAAGTTGGCCTTGTGCGACTTGGTTCCCATGGCTGCATGCCTTCATGGTGCAGCTTTTTTCAGCTTACTGCAGGAGACAGACCCAACGAGACAGCCAAAAACACAATGCTGTTTGAAAAAGGCTGATCATCTTCATTTCAGATGAGTGCCCTGCTTGTATAGAAAGTAAGTGATGAAACAAAATGGACTAAAGCTGCTGGTATACACATAAAAACCTGGGGTTTGCTGTCTAATCCCACTTCCTATCCCCAAAGCCAGGGTGTCGGGAATGAATCGGAACTCAGCTGATTGTCTGCCTCTGTTTAGAAAGGACACAGAGAGGGGACGGCCCATCAACATCAGCCTTCTTGTCAAGCCTGAGTGATATACATAGAGACTACACATGGCAGGTTTTCCTGTCAACAAAAAAATTCCAAAGTCTGCCCACCCAAGAAAAAGGAAAACTAAGGGGTGAGGTGGGGCGTCGGTGAGGATGAGGGAGCAGTGGGAGACCGGTGGTAGGTAGAGAGTTGGAGCTAAGTCACAATGGCTGCTGTCACAATGTGTCAAGCATTGATGTCATTCTCAGGAAAGGGCTGGAACAACTGGCCTCCCTCACCATGACCCCCTATACAAGTAGGGCATTCATTATCCCTCTACCCCCCTGGCAAAACAGAGGGCTTCTGCTGTCAGTTTCATATATGCTGTATCCTGTGTCTTTTCAACCCTACACCATCCCTTGGCCTTTGAGGAAACACCTGAGAGAGTCGAAGCTGACTAAAAAAGATGTGTGAAAGGATATTAGTGAGTGACCTTCTGCAGTTATTCAAGCATTTAGAAAATCAAAACTTTCCACATGCTTTGTATACTATCGAAAACACTGATTTACTTTTTCCAGAGTTAGAGAGTGGGAAATAGTGCAAGCTTTACAAATACCAGCTAAAAGACACACAAATCTTAAGCAAAGGTTAAGATTTCAATTATATTATCTTTGATGAAATGACTTGCTTTTATCATACCAAAAATATCACAAGATGAGCGTTTATTAAGGTTTATTACAATGGCTGTGTCCGAATGTCCACTCAAACCCCTAAATCCCTCAATCACTATATAGAGCGGGGACTATATAGTAGACTTCATGGGGAACTCAGTTACCTGACCGGTCAGACTGATGATGATAACTACTTTTTGGGTCTCTGTTGGTCACATAACTCCTCACACGGTGCATGTGCCATCTATGTTATTTGTCGCTGCTATCACTACCCGAGAGTTGGCGGCTTTCACAACGAATCCCATAATAGGAGACCTCTCGCAAAGCAATCTGGGATATACTTGCTCGTATAGTGACCATCCACGAGCACTACTTTTCAAGGTGCATTGTGGGAAATTTAGCAAATACTACTTTTTCCTCCACTAGATGTTCGGACACTATTTTAAAATGGTGTAACCACTACATTGTGGTTGGGGGGACGTTTAGACACAGCCTCTGTTTCATTAAGAATAAAGTAAATCACTATCATGTCAGCTATAAAGAAAATAAGGAATCACTTATTGGAATTTGACAGCACAGCCTTTGTGTTGTAGATGTTAAAAAACTAAGCTGTAAAGATCTTTCACCATGCAAGCCAGTGAGATCTTACAAGAACAGACACACTTTCAACGAATTGGTTTGTGGCCAAGGTAAAAGATAAGCTTCAGAAAGTATCCTGTACTGAGTATTTTGAATTTTACAGATGGATCTATTGTTTATTTGAAGATATGTTTAGAATCTATTGGTACTCCGTTTTTATCAAAGGTATAAAAGCTTTGTAGTTTAGTGTAGTTTAGCTATAAACCTCATAAATATGCAAGACGCGTTTTATTGGAAGAAAATAAGTGATCATTAAGTTATTCTGGGGTGATGACAGAGAAGACAAATGAAGGCTGTGCACTTTTAGATTAAGTTACAGCGTTCGGGTACTTGGTAAAAAACTGATATGGTCACAGACGACAAAGATGTTGTAAAGGTGACTCAACTAATGATTAACCATTAATCTGGGTGCGAGCAGAGCGGTTTAGTATCCATCTAATCTGAAAGGAAATAACAGGAACTGATGCATGTAAAATATTATTGACAAATGCTCACAGTTTGTGTTAGCTTTGAAACATGGACTTAGTTTCTATTGTCAGGATTAGAACACTGGTAGTGCCTATCCAGAATACACCAATCCTTGTCGTATTCATTTTGCTCTCCTGAAAGCCTCTTCATTTTATTCAGCTCAACTCAGCTGGATATCCTGAAAGCACCTATACTTCTTTGATCTTCCTGGTTTGACTTAAGTGGAAATAAATGACGATATGATACTTGAAGGGAGGTTGTTATTGTGTTTTTATTGATCTAAAAATGTCCCGTTTATAATTTTTCAAGTTTGTACGTATTGCAGAAAAAAAATATGATTAGTTTTCACCAAAAACATTTTCAAAATGATAAAAAATTACATATATAGCACAAGCTGAGGATAACATAGCGTCATCTTTCATTCACTATCACCTTTCTAGTCTCCTGGCTGATAGTGTCCTCTATGTTTACCCGAGACTGGACACAGACATCAGAGCTAGACATGTCATCAGTTTTTCTCTTCCCCCAAGTGTGTCTAGTATGTGAGGATTATTGTCTGACATTTAGCTAAGGCCTGTCTAGTTAAGATAAGGGAGGCTAAAGGTATCATAGCTCTCTGATCCAGGGTTATATGTTTAGTCTTTGTGGTCTCTGCTTCAAGAAATGGTCGGCTGTTGGGTTTTCTGTACTTTCGCTGGCCACTGTGTAAAATAAGCTAAAAGATGAATTTTCCACACAAAAAGCACCCAGAAAACCAAAAGGTATGCAAATAGTGATAGGTAGACAGAATCAGGGGTTCATGAGGTATGGGGATACATCATGGGAAGCAAATAATAATCCTTGCCAAGTTTGCATTAAGGAGATTACCATTAATGGCAAAAATGTTGCCAACTTGATTCATGTTCTACAGATACTGGGTCTGCTTATGGCTTTTAACCCCACTAGAAATAGCCTCATTGCAATTCTGGGCAGGCTATGTTTTAATGCTACCTTAGCCCATACAATCTTTGTTTTTTTGATTCTGCAAGGGCTTAGAAGGGATAACTCTGACCCTGAGTTAATCCAAGATTAAACCAGGACATTAATCACTACCAACACTAACCAATGATCTCTGACCTCCTCGTGTCTCATGGCTGCCACGCTGACCGGCATCAGCCAAGGAGAGTTTTATCAAGGTTCCTTACAGAAAAGATAGCAGTTTGTCTGCCTTTTCTGAGACCCCAGAATAATTCTGAGGAATCACGAGAATGGATGAGAGAACTAGATAACTGGCATGGGAACAGGAAAGGATGTGTTATTTTTGTTTTGCAGACTGTGAAAACCCAATTCCATTAAAACAAAACTTTGTTTTTGCAGATGTGTATTATTAGATCAGGGATCTCAAGGGAGGATCTCTTTCCTGACCACATCTCCAAATTCCACATTCTCCACACATATACATCTGTTTTTATACGATTTCACTAGACTGTGAGAGATGGACTTTCATTTGTTTGGAGAGACACCAAAAGCTAAATGATGGATGTCAGTTATTGGTCATTTTGTGCTAAGTTACAGGGCAGCATCAGGGGCTGATACACCTAGTGTTTTCCATCATTGTTGCTCTTTGGACAAAAAGCACATCTGTCTGCTGTTACGAGAGTTTACATGAAAATGGAGACAACGTAACCCCCCTCCCTTGCCGTCTCCCTCTGTCCATCAGCACACAGGGCTTGGCAGACAACAGGCAAGGGGCTTAGGTGATGGGAGCCAGAGGCCTCGCGATAAGGCCATCTCTCCGCATGAGGGCTCATCGGAGCTGACAGTGAATACAAATTGGTGCCATTAGCGAGGGCAGGGGGGCTGTGGGGGAGTAAGGCGGCTGGGCACTACAGTGGCTCCTAATTATAGACTGGGTGAGACCCCCCTAGGTCAGTACTGAAAGTGTCAGGGCTGGGGGGGTGCAATAGCAATGAGGTGGCTACGATGCTGCAGAGCAAGGTGTCGACCCCCACTCCCCTCTGCATGGCGACTTGTGGATAGGCAGTGGATGAACAGGGTTAATGATGTGTGATGTGGGAGCACTCTTAGTGTATATTCATCTTGCAGTTTACATTAAAAACCAGTTGTGACAATAGAGGGTCATGACCTTTCCCAGTGGGGAGCCTCAAAGCAAGGGACGGCATAAACAGCCTCACTTTATAGGTATTTATTTTTTATGAAGGAATTTAGTTTAAAATTATAACTACTACTTCTCTCAACAACCACAGTTCTAGATTTGAAATTATTTTCATTTAACAAAATTAATATTAATTTCTGTCCAAAAAAAGAGAAAATTAAAAAGGGGTATTATTATCTATATTTTCAACTGGGAGTTTAACAATTTATATTTGCTGATTAGCTCCAAGATTTTACAATGGGAAACGCCTGTTTACAATGACCATAATCTTCAACTTCCCCAAAGACTCTCCTTCCAGACTCTAACTTGGCCAACCCCAATTCAGAAGGGATATAACTTTAAATATAAATCTTCCATGAATTGATCATATTTTTTTTTAGCTTAAAGGAGCATGGTGCAAGTTTCTGAGGTTTTGCAGATGCTTGACCCTACTGGCAAAAGCTAAAATAACAGCAGTGTTGGGCACATGAATAGGAGAAGAGGAAAAGTCCCATAGTCTGCCATTGCAACTGCAGAAGTCCTTTGTCTGGAGGTGTAATGTAATTAGGGTTAAGACAGGTAAAAATATTGAAGTTAACTTGAATGGAACATCACCATATTTAACAAACCAATGGCAATTCCCAGGGCAGATCTGAGCTCCCACCTTAATAACAGCTTCCCTAATATATCCTCCTGTCTTAATCTGTTAACGTTTAGACTCCATTTGGCCTGTTTATTACACTAGACAAGATTTTTATCTTTTTACACTAATATGGCGCCTGTGATGTGGTTTGAGGTGCACTTGTTGCTGGTCTTTTGTGATCCATCTTAAATACCACCGCCCCATTTTCTCACTCTGGCATAGACTCAACAAAGCAGCCAGATTGAAATAGAGCATGCAGTGCTACACATCCACGTACACTACGAGTTTGGCCCAAATCCCACTCTCTCTTATTAGTTTATTTATGGAGCTTATAAATGCAACTGTAGTGAATAGTGAAAGACGTGTTTTGCATGTTAGGGAAATATATTGGCATGTATGGGAAAATTTTTGCTATGTATCTTTAAGATGCATTACTGCTTGGAGTTTGATTTTATATAAATGCACATAAACAACTCAAATATTCTATTGACATTTTCCATTATATTACACTGCCTTTCACCTATAATATAGACTGCAGGAGAAGGGCACCAGCCCCACCATGACCCAGACAGATAAAATCCATCCTTTCATCAACTTCCTCTTATTAATATCAAATCAAAATCTCTTATATTAGATAATCTGTAAACCATCTGTTAATTCACCCCAAGACATGTCAATTTACAGTGTATTTTTAAAATGTTAGCTTTTCAACAAAATAATGTTTTTAAAAATGTCACACCCTTAACCGTTTTCTGCTTAGGTGACAAAAAGAAAACAGCATTTTTTTGTGAGAATTAAGTTAAATAACAATCACCTTCATTTTTTCTCATTCTCTGCGCCCTATATGTTTTTTTGTTTTACTTTTAAAATTGATTAATGATCAACTAAAAACAGGCCCCACTGTTCCAGTTCTAGTATTTTTTTTATCAGTATGACCATGTCAAACAATACGCACCATAAGTGTTACGATTTTTGAACACTTAGATGCTAAAGTGGTCTATAATAAACAATAAATTACCTTATTCATTTGTCAACTCACCGAAAAAAGAAAAAAAAAATCTGATTGTTGATTAACATATTTGGATTGTTCTAAAATTAACTTGCATATAATGAAATTGTGAAGACTTTTCGCTAAGCTTCTGTTGTGTTCACATACACACAAACACCCACATCCACATTCAGGATGCGGTTAATCTCACAGCACTTAACAAAAGTATTCCTCCCCTTTGCGTTTGGACTATTTGTCCTAATCAGTGGGTCAGATCATATCTCAGAGTTTGTTGCCCTTCCTAGCTTATTTGCCAAAGTATTTCATCCTTTTTGATGTGACACTGTCACCCCTCCCTACAGGGTGACTAAGCCAAGTTAAGCAGCTGTTGCGTTCTTATGCCGTTATCGTTCCTTCTCATTTAGCAGCACAGCTGACCTTATGCCTACTCTCCAGTAATCACACAAGCATTCTTTAACAACTCTGTCACCTCTGTGTTGGCTTTGAAACATATCGCTTACACAAACCGAAATTACCCATGTAAATGTTTGACACGCAGACAAGTCCGGTTTGAAGTAGCTGTTGAATGAGGCTGTGAGCCTCAAAACTGGCTGATTAGAAGTTGCTCCACTAACAAGAATTGCAGGTGGCATATCAGGCCCTCAGCGGGCAAACACTTGTTCAGGAACATGAGATGGTTCTTTAATCTCCATCTGCTAGTTAGTATGCCCAATGATTGCCCCTATTTCAGGTGCTTCCTTATCCTGAAAAAGCAGGAAGTCATTGTGAGAAACTTGGTGCTAGATTAAGATAACAGGGAAAAGCAGTGGCTGTCAGATACAGGCATCTGGCTATAAGCCAGAAACAATCTAACTGTGTAAACACGCTGCTTAATTTGCATGTTAATTAACTTTTTTTTTATTGAACTGTAATGAAAGCTTTAATTTGAAAAACACATTGTCACACTGCATTAAGGAAACACAAGAAACGTGGCAGACAGACGTTTGTCTGCAGTTAGTGTTTTTTTGCTATGACTAGTTTGCAGGAAAGTGAATAATCATTGACACGCACCAGTGAAATACCACACGGTGGGTCAGAAGCTCAGCAATTGTGTTTAAACGTTAAAACTGTACGTCCTTAGACAAAGTGGCTTGTGCTTTTGTTTATGCGGTCATTTTCCAAACATATTTCCAAATTAGATCGAAGTATCATCTGCAGAGAATTACTGTAGAGCTTAGAAGGATTAGCTTGTTTGTACCAGAAAAGTAAACAGAAATCTACTTAAGCAATCGGGTTAGAGAAAGATAAAGACGGATTGACACAGGTCTACTAGATCAAGAAGCAGATTGTAGCTGACTGTTTTCTCAATCTAAAACTCAACTTTACTGCAAAGATGTAAACCAAAAGAAGACAGCAGACAGATGATGCTCTTCTGAATTAATGGAAACTACTGGTTCTAGCAGGTCTCTCAAACCTGTGTCACTGTCGCCTGTGGCAACTTATCTCATTAATGCACCTTATTAAAAGCTGACCCAACTGCCAGACTTGCAGTTCCCCACATAATCTCTCTGAAGCTTTCTCATGCAGTTCCACCAGTCATTCTCGTAGAAGAAGCGGGTCTTCTGAGATTCAAAAGAATAATAACAACCTTTTAACTGCAGTCTTGCTTCTTTGCATTGACAGCATTCAAAATATTTGGCAAGGATTCTTGACAAGGGTAGCCTTTGATGTGTGAGAGCATGTCACCTCTCCCGCCCTCCCTTAAACACCCTAATTATCACTCCTGCCACTCCGTTGTGTGTGAACTAACACACCTCTCTCTGACGGGTTGGAAAGCGCCTCGGGTTGCAGTACAGGTAGAACAGCTTGCTTGTGATGCGCCAAGGTTTATGCATAGGGTATTTTTGTATCTCTATATCACCACATAACAACAGTAAATATCCTTATTAAAGAGAACCTACTTTAATTTAGAAGAGCAGTGGCTGTCCCATGTGACATCCACTGGTAAAACGGCCATTACTTATCATGGGCCCATGAAAGGAATGCATGTCCATTTAGCTTAAAAAACTATATCTAGTTTTCTGACTTAAATTTTTGACAAAGGAATTCATTCTTCACTTTCCCTCCTCGTCAAGTAGTTGATGATTCTTGCTGAGCTGTCTAACAACACTTGGTTACTCAAGTAGTGAACAAGCCACTAACCTAACCAGAACATAACATATATGTACAAAGGATATGTACTGTTAGAATATTAATGCTGGTT
The DNA here is from genome assembly GCF_000732505.1 of Cyprinodon variegatus. Classification (NCBI taxonomy): domain Eukaryota; kingdom Metazoa; phylum Chordata; class Actinopteri; order Cyprinodontiformes; family Cyprinodontidae; genus Cyprinodon; species Cyprinodon variegatus. The sequence continues at coordinate 1,443,757 of NW_015150482.1, forward strand.
TAAATTTAGCTGTTAATGTTGGCATCTGTTTTTTAGCTTCACATTGGTTTTAAACTGCTATTCATTTTTAATAAGTCTTGATTGTATTAGAATTGAAGTTTCCAAAGTTGGGGTTGTTAGATGGTTTTCATTAGGACATGATCCGTAAGGTATATGGAAGGCCAAAGTATGTCATGAAATATGTAACTGTGAATGTCCACTAAAAAAAATAAATGCACTATAAATTAAGTAAATGTAGTATTTGTTTGTTTAATACATGATTAAAATATTAAATGTACCATTCAATTGTAAGATGCACAATTAAATTTCACCATTAAGTAGTTGAAATTTGATTTAAAAAGATTAATTCAATTATTGATTGTCATTTTAAGAATGCATATATCTGTAAATGAGCATAAGAACATAACGCTACATTTATTATTAATATATAGAGAAGTGTTTATAAGTATTTTTAGGGAGTCGCCATTCTGTTTCCTTTGATAGCCTGAAATGTTTTGGAACCCCTGCATTAAAATTACTACAGTTAAACACTTGTGGAATATTCCACATTGTTCCATTGTTCCATCTTCCACATTGTCCATGTTCCCTCCATATCATTAGAAAAGCATTGGAGAAGTATTTAGTCTTCTATAGTTCTAGTGAAGACGTCTTCAATTGTATTGTAATGAAATGGATTGTCTAAAGCTAAGAGTGAACTTTCTAATTATTGGACTGCAACACTAAGAGCTTTGAACTGATTTGATCATTGCGACACAATTTGCTTGTAGTTTCCTTCCTTTTGAGGGTCAAAAGATTCTCCCTCTCACTGTTACCCAGTCATCTTCCCTCTCCTCACCCTACTCATTTTTTAGGAGAACTGTGAGCACAGACAAGCTTTGAATTGACACAGTAAATGTCCTGCAGTTTTGATTTCCCTGATTTGAAACCAGAGATATATGCAGCGGGTAGGAACACCCATATTAGAGCCTGTGATGATAGTAGTCTACACTGCCAGGATCAATGATTAAGTTTTAAAGGATCTGTTTACATGCATCAGTTTGGCTCTATAACCAAACCCAACCCATGTTTGAATCCCTAACCTTTCTCTTTAGTAAATAAACACAACTTAGAGGGAGAAAAATATGACAATAGTTTAAAAACAGTGGAGATTTTGTCTAAACATAAGGTCTAACATTTCAGTTATCCTGTAAATAATTTGATTGGGTTTTTTTTGGAAATGAAATTGAAGGATTTCAAGTGGGATTACCTGTGCAGTGCTAAGGTGCTGTGGAAGCTGTTACCCTGACTTAATTAGAAGGATCTGCTGCAAACTGATGCCCAGTACATGGTAATATCCATTAACAGATAAACATGACACCTAAAATCTAACTCCTTTTCTTCTTCTTCTGATAACATGGTGAAATGATTTCCTGTACACCTGCAGTACGATGTAGTTTCTTACATCTACATATGAGCTCTTAAGTGAGCTCTGCTGGTGAAGTTTTTCTGCTGAAACATATTTCCAAAGTAAACGTTGCCTGTTGGCTATTAATTCAAGATGGAGAGATATGTTATAACATGCTCACCTTGCTGCCCTGAAGATCATTGTCAGCACCCAAGTATTTTACGAGGAAAAGGCATGCCGCAGAATGGGGGGGCTGACTCAGTCTGACATTGATCCATATCCCTGTTTCTATGTTTCCCATGCTCTGCATTTACAGAAAGATATGTGTTATGGTCAAATGGAGTTGTTTGTATCTTGTCACTCAACTTTATTGAGCTTTTAACTATGTTATAATACTATTCTTTCTTAAAAATCAAGCCCAAAGTGGTTGTGCGTTTAGAAATTGTTACCTGATCTTATTTTGGATTTAAGAAATCAATGACATGCAGTAGAACAGCAGCCAGCACTTTTTCTGCTGCTTTAGTTTATATTGGAAAGTCCTTATAATAGTTTTCACTGCAATTAGCAGTTAGCAATTTCACTGCAAGTAGCAATGATTTTAGGCACATATCAATGTGATACAAATGACATATACAATAGCACAACTATTAATCCCAATTTGCTATGAATAATAGCTGACACCAGGTTTTGCTTGCAGTACCGCATGGAGAAATGTGGATGTAAAGAGGTCCAGGTTTAACTTTGGCTTGTTGAATCAAGAATGCTGCAGACTGACTCAGATTTTTTTATAGGAACTATTATAAAGAAATCCGATCTTTATCTTTTCCCAATGTCCTGAAATCCCTAATTATTGACATTAGGAGAGCAGTAATATCAATCTCACTGTGCAAGGAAAGGAAAATAATTCTCCCAGCATTTACTACAATAATGAAGAGCTGACATGTTGAACTCCATTCCACATTTTTTGTGAAGTTTGTGTTACAGTATAGATAAGCTTAGTTAACATGGATAGCAGTACTTAAATAATGCCCCCCATGTGCATCACTGGAGATTGTATATTCTCACCATAACTTAACTTGGATAAAGGCTGCCAACTTTTTAAATACAGCATGTACCGTTACAGACAGTGGCTAAAAAGTTAAAACAGAGGAACTTTGAGGTCCTCACCTCTGCCTTCCTGTTATCTTCGCAGTCTCACTTGCTCTCCCAACCTTAAGGAACCATTCTTTACCAAGTATCTCACTGGTACTGGAGCTAGCCTGCTGTGTTTTCTTCTAATTGTAAAATTAGTTTCATGTCTTCATAGATATGGGGCTTTTACTGATCAGAACAACTATTAGATTTTTGAAATTATATCTGGTCAATCACTGATCAGGGCCAGCTAAGCTGTTATCTTGGTGTTTCTTTCAATTGGCACTAGTTTTAGGAAATTCTCTGAAATCAGCAAAGTACCTGATTGGCAGAATTAATATGTAATTAAAGACAGGTGGTTTTGCATCTACTACCATTTTCTCATTTTCTCAAGCAGTAAGCTACAGCGTGAAAGTTGCCATATACTGTAAAAGATAGAAATACAGCTCTGGACAGCTAGAAAGCCAAAGAACACAAAGCATGTTTATTGCTAAAAAAGCATCACTGGTAGTGACAGTTATCTGACTATGTCTTTTTCTTGTTGTTGCTTTCAACAAAAAGAATAATAGTTCATATTGTTTTGTGGTTACAGGCAGAGAAACAACTGAAATGCCCTATTTGCCCCTCATGGGTAGATTAAAGGTATATTGGAGGATGTTCATTTTCCGGGTGGATCTTCCAAATAAGTGGTCCTCCCAAATGTCAATCATTCTGGTCATGTTTACGTAATGCCATCTTACGTGCCCGTCCCCATTTTCACTTACCAGTGGTGAGTCTAACAAAGTGGAAAAAACAAATCTTCTTTTGGAAAGGAAGCTTGTATGAGCGAAGCAAACAGCAACCTTTAAACAGAGCGTGCACAAGGAGAAATGGGCTTGTGCATGATCAAGCATTTAATAGGTGTTCCCTCTTGGGGGCGGATACAGGGCTTTGCATGTGCATTTCTTTTTTAGAGTGGAGAGGGTGGGTCTTTTCAAAAATTTGCAAAAATCCTGCTCTATACCTTTAAGACATCCAAAGTATGTGTAGCTATGTGTGAAGATTGCGGTTTTCTTAGTTTTTTTTATGTGTGAGACATTTTAACGGTTTATGCAAATCATATTTTAGCTGTTTTAACATCAATGAAAATACTCAAATGAGTCTCAATTCCTAGAAGTTGAACAAAGACTGCACTATTGATCTATGAATTTAACTTTTACTGTAAAAATCACTGGATATGTTTTGCATACCAGGACTTTATAAATGTACTGTATCTTGATCAGTCTCCACGATCTGTCGATCAGTCAGTTGTTTGCATGTATCATTTATCAGGTGTCTTATGCTGACACTGAGTTAGAATGACTGGAGGAGCCATTCAGCTTAGCTCCCTGTTCTCAAACCTCAGTAATGACCTTTCTAACAGCCACAGCAGAGTGTTGAGTTATGGGATCAGTCAGTGGGCTATGTCAGCCGACATCACCACAAGATGCTCAGAGAGAGGCCGTGATTGTCTGTGTTCAGCAGACTGAAGGATGGACTGGATCAGTACTCACTTGTACCCCTCTCCTTTACTCACACTTTCTGACATTTGAACCCCTCAAAAATATTTATTAGATTATTAGTTTAATCCTGAAATGTTATGACTGACTGCTGTATAAATGTAGTTGAACAAAGAAAAGTGATCAAAGATATCACAATGTGACTGGAAATGGGGGTTGTGTTCCTTTAGTGGTGCCAGTCCTCAGCAATGTGTTTCTTAAACAATGCTCCCGCTGTCTGTGCGCACCCCACCCACTCAGTCAACTAACACACAGTAATGGGCTTCTTTAAGTGTTTATCTGGTTTAATAGACACACTCATGCTCTTCTTTTATCCTTTTTAAGTCTTGAGGATAAGTCTCAGTGTGCTGCTAGGCTCTAATGTGTCTGACAAAGAGCAAAGCAGCTCAGCTTCCCTGAGTCTTTCCTGTAATTGTATTCTGCAACTGCAAAGTTGTAGACGACTTTTTTTTTGCGGAGGGGGGTTTCAGGGTGCAACCTTATATGTCTGCTTCGATAAACAGTGCAGGGTCATTTGCAAATTTGATTTAGCTGCCAGCATTTTAAATGATTCTGGCAGTAAGACCAACTCGTTTTGGAGCCCGTTGGGAATGACAGCTCATTTTAACCCAGGTGCACCAGTTTCTGCTTATGCAGTGTGCTGGTAACATTAAAGCCTCTTGACTGTTTCTTTTTTTTTTTTTTTTGCAGAACAGTCTTTTTGCTTGTCCTTTTCAAGCTGACTGTGACATGCTGCTTGGTTGGCACCAGCCTCAGTCCAGAAACCTGCTGGGCGGCCTGACCTTAACTCAGTCTGCTGCCATTATACATCCTCGGTCGACATTTCAAACAAGCACAATGCCGTGTGGCCTCGCCTGTGGTGACGGTTGACTTTGAGGTTAAGCCAAAGAAAGCTGACAAACCAGAGAATATTTGATTGCAGGAAAAACTTTGCTCTGAAATTTCAACAAATTTATTCTCACGCCCTTAAAAAGCAAACTGGTATGAAATGTGAATACAGTAGATTGCAAGTTTCCAAAAGTGGAAGTAGACATTATTTTTTTTTTATTGAGTAAGTTAACATATCATGTATGAATCACACATTTTCAAAATTTTAGTGTGCTTATTTGGGTCTGATGTGACGTTCAGCACAGAGTAGCACAGAATGGAAAAAGGGAAAGGCATGTTTTTAGTGCAAAAATCAAAAAAGTTTTGCTTGCACTTGAATTGTGCCCTGTCAGCTCGGGAAATCATTAAGAACAATATCAGATGTGGCTGCTTGCAGCTTTGGGAGATAAGATTAAAGAAGCTATTGACAGAACTATTAGTTATTAAAACCAAAAATCCGTAACTGTAGTGCACATTTCCCATCAAGACTGTGAAAAATTGTTATGGTGACAGCATCATGGTGTGGGGTTTGTATTCAGCCAGGGCAGAGTTGATAGAATGATAGATGGCACTACATAGCAGAGCAGTGAGAGCCATAGCTGCAGGGTTTAGATTGACACATAATTATGTTAGAATGGAAGTTGAAAACCTTAATTTGAAACTATGGCAAGACATGAAAACTGCTGATCACAATCACCTTAAAAACCTATATTCATTGGACATGAAAGCTGCCGGAACCATTTCCCCCCAAACTACCTTTGTTATACTTTGTATAAGACTATGATATAAAAGTCTAAATTAAATGCTTTGAAGTGTATAGTTGTGGTTTGAAATACAGTGAAATTTCAAGGGGTATGAATACAGTATAAGTCATTCATCCTGTGGCCTGGTCATAATGAACGGTCATAATCTACAAGTTTGGGGTTTTTCACCAACCGCATCCTCTTAGAGGCATTGTCAGATACTTCATTTAGAAGCCATTTTTAAATAGGGAAACAGGATTCAAACACGCTGCAAAGTAGATTTAATGCAGCCCTTGTGCTCGTTATCAGATGGCTGCTGGATTAGATTACACGTTTGTTTCCTAATGTGCAGTTCTCTATAGGGCACACTGCTGCTTTGTGCTGCTCACATTCCCTTCTCAGCTGACAGATGGTCTTATCCAGCGTCTCTCTAATAACAAACACAAACCGAAGAGCTGCTGACAACCTGTTTCAGGAAGGACTTGAACTGGCCCTTGGGAAGTGCATGCAGTTATGTGTTTGTGTAAAATCCGTTCTTATTTGCGCACCCGCAAACACACAGAGACTCATCATTCAGCCCAGGTCTCCAACACAAATAAGCATGGGTCCGACCTTGTGTGACAGAGCTCTGACAGATGCCAATCACTCTGTGAACCTATAAACATTCCTTTGGTGGGCACAGTTATTACATTGAACTATACAAATATAGCCAATCTAATGCTATTAATCCTTGCTTATTGATGTAACCTCATGTTAAATTTAGACCTCACTGGAAAGACAGCTAAGATCAGATTCCTTGGGGGAGTCTGTTTAGAAAGATCCGGAGATGGAGTTTATTTTAAGTTCTTAGGTCGGACACATTGATGGCTATGCATGCTTAGGTATCCAGACCTCAAAAACACCCCAAAGGAATGTTTCTTGTGAGTTTTAAACACACAGAACATGACAACAAATTTGGGGCTTGTGGAAAACACAGCCTTAAAGACTTTTAAAAAGTTCATAATAACCCCCTGAGTGCAGAAACTACTTTGCAGACCTGGTGTCCCTCATTTCCTCTTTGGTTTCTTTCATTATGCCCTAGGAAACCAATGTTTGGATCCTTGAGTAAAAAAGCCAAACATAACTAACTGTATTTGACAGCTTATCCTTCTGGTTTGTTTCCACCTTAGCTTGGCAGCACCCCATTAGTGCACAAAAACCTCAAAGATTCCCTCAATGGTGGTTAGAAAGTAAATCTTGCTGCTGAAACGGGACTTTCCTGCTCTTTGAGTGAGAACTTGTTTGGCCAACAATATGTGAATGCCAACCATCCGTGCCTCTCATTATAGATGACGAAGGAGTATGTTTGTCTATGGTGGGGCGCATGACCTCCGCTGTGGCCTCTCTGCTCCATCTGTAGTTGGCTGCTCAACCGAGGAGGACGTATCAAACAAACACTCCTACATAGATCTGACAGAAGATTTTCTAACTCTCAACTTGCCAGTACATGTTTGCTACATCTTTTTATTATTGGCCCATGCACTTTTATGACCTTTGGAAAATGGTGTCCAAGCAATAATAGGAATGTTTAAACCCATCAGAGGGGTACAGAAATGTAACCCCACTCTATGATAAAGGAATCACTTGTGAACACATATCAGTCAAACTGCTGCATCTGTTTTTCCTGACTTCCCACAGAAAGTCACACTCAGTCTCTAGTGGGAGATTTCCTAGATCTTTTGATCCACTCAGGAGGTATTAACCCATCAACGCAGTGTGACATACCCTCAGTAGCACTTGTTTCTAATGCGCGGTGTTGGGTTACAGTTGTGCTCATGGAAAACCATCAGATAAGTTTATGTAGCTATGCTGCAGTGGTATGAGGGATATGTCTGTTGTGCATACATGTGTGTATGAGAAAACATACATATATAAATGTGTTCAGCAGTCATATATTGCACACTTTCTGTCTCTATGCAGAGCTAAGGTCTACCGGTACGGCTCATCACTTCGCCTACCTGCTCAATGCATCTGACTACAGGATCCTTCGAATGGATGAGGACCATGACCGAATGTATGTTGGCAGCAAGGACCACATCCTCTCCTTAGATCTCCATGACATCAACAAAAGCCCACACATTGTAAGACTTCTATTTATGCCTAGGATTGTGACCTTAATCTGGGATAAGGGAAACACCTTTACTGTAGCTATTGTATTTCTGTATTGTTTCCTCTCAAAGGACTCCACATTTTGCCATGTTTCAACCCAAGGTCTCATTGCATGTTTATATGGTACAGAGACACAACAACTGTGAGGTGGATGCATGTTTAAGTAAAGTTTATGTAATTCATAGAAAATGACAGTCCCCTATTTCCGACTCAATACCTGAAATTATTTCACTGCTGTTGAATCAACATCCATGTTTCCCTAATTTCTCTGATAGAGACATAAAAGAGAATGTCTCTATCATCGTTGCACATGTAGAGAAGCAATTTAAGACTCATTCCTCTTGCCAAAATATCTTTAAAGCTGCACTATGTAATAATGTGATGACTATTTGTCTGAACAGATCGGTAGTATTGTACATTAAATAATGTAAACTAATGTACAGCAGTCTTTTCCCTGCAAATTGTTACTTTCATACAAGTCAGTGTAGTATAAGTCTGCCAATGAGGTATCATAAGGTGATTTAGCATCTCCATGATTTATAGCACTTAGCAGATATGGTACTTACAAGTCCAATAACAGGTCTGCATCAGTTTTGCCTCTTTGCATTTGTTTGAATTCTTGTTACGCAGCAAACGCCCTGACCAAGTTCACTCTGCATGCCCTGTATCATTCCAATTCTCATTTCCTCTTGCTTTCCTTTTCTGCCAAAGCGTCTCTTTGCCTGTTTTTTGCTCACTCTGACATGTCACAAACTTCCAAAGTAAAAAATAAACACTATCATTATCTGTGGGTAGTGCACCACAAGGTGCGTGACTATTGATTCTATAAACCTTTCAATGGGAAACTGTACAGCTACTTGTATTACTGCAAGAACAGAGCCACAAGGCTGCCACTGTGTCAGTCGCATAGAAACTTGCAAGTGTGATTTTCCGACCAGAGCCAGTAGGGAGATGACAGATTATTAATCGTCTCTTAAGCACTAAAATACTTAGACTTAGAATAGTGTGTACTGAGGTGGAAATGTTACCCAGTGTTGCTTTAACTTAACTAATTATATATAAGAACATACATTTTCAAATTCTAACCCAATCCCAACTTTGACTATGACATTCTAAGATACAGAATGCTCATGTATTAGACTGGCCTTGTCAAAGTTTATATGTTGACTCTGAAGTTTGACTCGGTCATAAGAACAATTAAATTCTATGGTCTAAACTAGTAGTTCTGGCTAATTGTTTAGATTTGCTGTTATCTTGTAACTGTAACCTTTGCCACAACCTTGGGTGATTTGCTGCCTTCAGCTGGTTGTCTTTCAGTGTTTTGCTCAGTTTAGCTTCCCATTCCTCCATAATCTGCTACAAATACCCTCCTTCTTCATGCTGAGGAAGATAATCCCCCTCCATCATACTCCCACCACCAACAAAGGGGATATAAAACAAATGAATGCCTTACTTCGGAGATTTTGACATAAATTTGTTTAGAATCATGTGTAATATTCTGTCCACTTTACAATAATGTTCTCCGTGTTTTTACTATCAATCACAATCCCAGTTAAAACATGTTGAGATCTGTAAATGTAATGTAACAGAATTTTATTCTATTACCTCAATGGTAACCAAACTGGTGGTTTTTGTCTGGCTTCACTTTATCTGGTGTGTGGTTCATTAAACCACTGTGCCTGGGTTCCAGCCATTTCAGCAGGACTGGTATTGGCTGATGTGGATTTCCCTTAAGATTTTTAACTTTAAAACTTCAATAAATGGATTAATGTGTGACAGGTTTGATTATAACAGTAAAGCATGTTCTTGTGTCACCTTTTGCAGATACATTGGCCAGTGTCTGAACGAAGGCGAACAGAATGCCTTGTGAGTGGGAAAGATGCCAGTGTAAGTATCCTTAAAGATGCTTATAAACATGTTTTTTCCCCCACTGACTTGAGAATAAATGCAGTTTTAAAGGTATTCAACTATCTCCATTCCTCATCGTACTTTTAATATAGATGACTGGTTTGTCTTTTGTAGACTTGAAATCAGCCAAATTAAAAAATAATTGGCGAATAAGGGACTTAAAGCAGATATTTATAGGGTTGCATCAACTCTGATAGTTTATGGAATATTCAGAAATTTGCTTGATTTTAATTTTGATAAATTAGATTTATGTAAATCTTAGAATAGCAGCCCCATTTGAATTTCACTCAGTGAATGATTTACTGCAATTCCTGTTTTTCTAGGAGGAGTGTGCAAACTTTATCCGCTTGATAGAGTCGTGGAACCGGACACATCTGTATGTCTGTGGAACGGGAGCCTACAATCCAGTCTGCACCTTCGTCAACCGCGGACGTAAACCTCAGGTTAGAAAGTAATACCTGACCAATGCAGTGCCAAACAAGGAGAACTAAACAGATTAAACAGCTCCATCATTAAGGACCAAGTGTGGTTTCCTTTGTTGCCTCACCTACCCAAGTTTGCCTTGCATCCACCCTACATTAGTTGCCTATTATCATAGTATTTGTCCATCATTGGTAAATCCGTTCTTGATTACCGTGTGTCCTCATGTGGTTAAAAGACCAGCTTCTCAACACACAGCTGCTGCCAGCAGGGAGTAGTTAGTACTTCTCTGTTTAGTGTCAGCATTTAATGGGAGCCTGGACTAACTGCTTTGCCACACTCCCTAGTAACACCTCACTGTTTTTGAATGTCACCCTAATTCACACAAAATTATCCAGGGATTTGTTTTTTAATAAAAAGCAGTAAATTAAACTTATAAATGCTATTGGTGTTTCCTGTAGAAATCACAGAGATTTCAATGGCAACCACCAATTGCACGAGTCCCTTTAAAAATCCAACAGCTTGCCCGTGAACACACCACCAGACTAATGATGGACCTCCATCCAGTTGCTCACACATCCATCCACCGCTTCATGCATTCATCCAGGCCAGCTGCCAGACTACAATGTGGAATGTTTGGTAATTGCAAGTGGGACTCCCATTATGGGGTGCAAGTGGAAGGTTCCAGTGTTGGTCCATTAATGGGAGCGTTATTATTTTTTCTGGAACACCAAGCAGGCGGGCTTGAGTCATGCCCCCAACAGCACCTCTCTCAGGCGGTCCAGCTCGTAAACTAAAAGACAGAAAAAAAAGCAATTTACACGTGCCTAGTCCTTATTAATTCAGAGTGCTTGTTGTTTCTGATTAGACATTTTAAGGATGCTGATGCAGGTGTGTCCTCATTGTTTTTTGGATGGTGTTGGACAATTTCTTGCCTTTCCAGTGGGTTTTAGCAGCTTGTAACAAAAAGAGTGAGTCATTATTGATTAGAGTGCAGAAAAGGAGGAACACTGTTGCTCACTTACGTATCACCATCTAACCAAATATAAAAACATACTCTATCCCCTGTGCAACCATGCACCACCTTAAGTAGTGCTTTGATAAAAAACTATTTTACCTCCTGATTTTCTGTACATTTTGTCCAATTATAACCAATGTACTTTGTTTGGTTTTCATGCGGCAGACCAACAAGCAGCTCACCATAATTGTCAAGTAAAGGAAAACATGTTGGGATTTTTTTTTTTTTTTCTTACAAAGGTTGTAGTGTTCCACATCATGATGCTGCAGCCTTCTACTCTAGAGGCTGGAAAAAAATACATACTATAATTTAAAGGTTTTTACCCTAAAGGGCTGATATTGTGGAACTGGCTTGTTTTTCTTACAATGTGGGATTTTTTTTGTTCAAACCAGAAAAGCCCACGAGTATGTACATTCCACAAATCGCAAATTTGGCTCTTCTCCTTTTATTTACATAATTAATGGGATGGTGCTAACATAACCATGCTTCTATGGAGAGTGGGATGATTTCACCAATCAAGTATTCGTTGTAAGTGATACTGCTTGTTTACATTTTTTAGCCTATTATGTAAGGAATCAGGATTAAAAACATTTCCAAGGCTGCTAACTCCGCAGTATGTACATACACATACTCAAATTATCATGCGTTCCTTTGCAAGCACATATGAAAAATGGTCAGAGCTCTAAATGTGGTACTCCAGAAAATTATTTAATTTGACTTTAAAAATAATTTCAGAAAGGGTGTATATGCAAAATACCAGGCAACAAAATACCATAAGACTCATTTAAATTGAAAATTTTAAACAAGAAAAATAGCTACAAAATCATCCCTAAAACTTCTAGTTACTTTGTGATGGCAGCACCATGATGTGGTGATGACAGTAAGAAAGGTCCTCCCACTTTACAGTATCTATTACTTTGGGTCGGTCACATAAAATTCCACTTAAATGTATTGGGGATTAGGAGGCTAAAGGCTAAAGGCTTATAAAGACTTTTTCCAAACACTCTACACATATTGGCGGTTTGTTTTACTTGAGTAATTGGCTAAAGCAGTTAACAAGTTTGCAAAGAAGGGCCTTGATCCTCCCTCGCCTGCCGCGTAACATCCCGATTGTATTGCTGTTTCCTGTTTTAGACGTCCATGTATCTTCAGATGGCCGAGGCCAGGGGAAGGGCTAGCCGCGCGGCCGAACCCAGCGCGGTGCACGAGACACTTGGACTTAAGGTGCGATGAGGGCCCTGTTTGCAATACGGCCCCAGCAGACTGCTGGGGTCGTGGTCACCAGCAGCATGTCCCCATTCTTTGTGTCTGAGCACAATGCCATTTTTAATCAAAAGCCATCGTTCATTTATCTTTGTAACATTTAGCATGCACCTGTTTTAATTGTGCATAGTTTTAAAATTTGATTACATGTTTCACTCATTTATTGTCTGTGTCCACCTTATTGTCACAGCACAATGTCTGATTCATCAATGTTCTTTGTTCGTTTTGCCTTATATCTCTGTTAAATGCCATGTTTTGCATGAGACCTGCATTATCTTGTGAAATGGGCTTATCAGGCTGCTAAAAACACAAGACACAATTTTAATAGCTTTGGCTTTGGCTCTGTTTTAATGCATGGCATTCAGTTTCATTTATCATACAATAAGACACATATCATAAGCAGTATATATTATAATCATTCATAGCTCTTATGTGAGTAAAACCAGCTTGCCCCACCCATCAGCTCTTCACCCCACAGAGCCCGAGTCAGCATCTGACCTACTCCCACAGCAGGGCATGTTAGCCCAGAGCAAACACCAGCCATCTGTATTCAACTAGCTGCACTGTGAGGAAAGTAAAAGAGCAACATACTTGAACATGTCTTCACTTGAAGCGCTTCGGAATATGTAAAGTTACTTTAGAAGGATATTTAGGGCTTAAAGGAAAGAAGGACACTTTGAAAATGGTTTTAGTGCCTTATGCCTCTCCAACCTGACCTTGTTACACACACCAAGCTTAATTTTATGAGGGTTTTGTAACAGGTGAACACTGGAGCTACAGTATTAGCTGTGAAGTAATGATAAAAACACTTTTTCAAGAAAATAAAAATCTGAAAAATTTGACATGCATTTTATTATGACCACTAGAGTCAATACTTTGTGTTGTTACCATTTGAAATCAGTTACATCTTGATGTCTTGGGGGGGTCGTGTCTATCAGCTGTGCATCAAGACACTGTCTTAAACTTCCCTAGGGTATAATGCAGCTACCATTATGTTCCACTGTTTGTTTTGGTTTAGCATGATATGAAATGTCAATTCTGCAAAATGTATTTCCTGTTGTCATTTGAGAAGAGCACTTTCTTCCCCATATATGGTGTACATGTAGTAATGGTCTTGTCCTATATACTGCTTCTTTGCCCTGGCTGTATCCATGGTTGTTTAGATTGGATTGTGGTTGAGCATCACTGAAATTAATCTTAAAAGTGAAACCCAATGCAGCTCACAAATTACCACCAGAAGGAATTTGAGAAATGCCACCAAAGTGGTCGATGCCAAGAGACCCTGAGAGACAGGACTATTTTTGGGGATGCGTTATGGGTTTTTAAGCATGGATTTGGTCAAGGAGAAGGGAATGGAAGCTGTCTAAGCTAAGGCCAAGGCTTCGCTAAGGAAAGCAATAGATTTTATGAGGTGGAGGGTTTTTTTTACTCCCCTACTTGAGCCCAGTGGATAGAAGCAATATCAGTTTAAGACGTTTGCTTTAGCACTAACCTAGTAAAGCCAGCTGAGGCGGTCGGGGACAGGATGACTCGTTACTGAGGTGTGTGCAAGTTGTATTTTTACCCAAATGTGCAATATACTATACTGTATGAACCAATAGGAACTAATAGAAAATTCTACAGCAATAGTCACTGTTCAGCCCTAAGAGTGGAGTAAGACTATGTAAGAAAGCTATTGCAGAACTAAGCAAGTTCACATGAAAATCTAAAAGAATTACACTGTTACATTAAAGTTAATATAGTTTATCTGCAAAAAGGGTAAATAGTTACACTTTAAGCCGGGCATACGCTGTGCTATAATTTAAATTTTTGCACGCACAACGAAACCGCAGGGTTTAAAAGTTCACAACTCTCGATGTATTCTCACACACTGTGCGACCTGACGCTCTGATGCGACCTTACGACGGCCGACTGAATTTCAAACCTCTTTGATTTTCTCCCGATCTTACAATTCCTAATCGTGAGGTGGTTGTGAGAGGGTGATCGCCCTTCATTAGCCCCTGTAATCTACACGACGCACCACACATGATCACGCTAACTGGAGAATCTGCCCGAAAAGAGCGAAAGTCGTACAGTGTATGCCCAGCTTTAGTTCTGTTTGGAAGGTAGTTTATAGCAGTCACCTTTATTCAGAGTCATGAGATTTAAGGAGGCAGAATCCAAAAGTCCACCACACTTTTAAGAATATTTGTCTAAAAATCTTAGACCAATTCATCATTTTCATTCCAGTTTAAGATTATGTGCTTTTTTTATTTATTTATTTATTTATTTATTCATTTTTTACTTATAGTCACACTATAACACCAGGAAGTATTTATAGAGTAAAAATATGCCCAAAAATCGTGCATGAATACTTTTGCAGAGCGTCTACTTAGACTTTATTTCTTGACTGTGAACTTTTCTGCAGGGTAATTATTTGAGGCCGTTTTTTTGGTTTTTTTTTTTTGCGTCAAACAGATTTTTCTTTAAGTGCAGATAATTATCTGTGACTCTCTTTTTCTCTTGCACTTTACTTTCTGGCATGGCTCTGAGTCAAGTGCCAGCACCTTCTTATTTGCTCAAGTGGTGATTTTAATCGAAGATGAATAGGGAATTGCAAAAGAGTATGTGTGTGATTCATTGAAGTGTGTTTGGCAAAGAGCCACAGTCTCTTCCCTGCTGTAGTGTTGATGGACACTGACAAAGATGGCTCCATCTCCGTCCCCGCCGGGAGTGAAAAATGACGAATGGACATGCGAGGCTGGGCCAGAGGACATGTCATCACATGCCACAGCTTTATTTTACCCTACCCATACGCAAATTCCTTCCAATCACTTACATGAGCTTGTGTTCTAAGATGTCACAAGTGTTGAGCATCAGTCATCCAGCCTCCATCCTTGGCTTGTTTTTCCTCTGCTGGATTACAGGTGTCAGCAATCAGCCTGTAAGCATTGAGAACCAGAGAGGTGCTATGCTTGCAGCTTGTTATACAGTGAGGCACAGCCCATGAAATGCTTGTTTCTGGAGTAGACCTGGCACAGGGACATTGATTAAAAATTCCTCGCTTTCACTGCATGCATTTTTCTGTATGAACTTACACTCATTATTCTAACACTTCATCCCCCACCAGGCCCTGTGGGTCCCACAGGTGTCAGACGCAGCGCACATGCTCTCTTCCTTTCCCCTACCCCAGGGAATCACAGTGGCAAGATGAAGAGTGCTGAATTTATTGCCATCTCCATGTGATTTTTCTGTTTCAGGAAGAGATTTTCCACTTGGAGCCTGGAAAAGTGGAATCGGGGAAGGGGAAGTGCTCCTATGACCCGAAGCTCAACAGCGTGTCAGCTTTGATTAGTGAGTATTACTTGGTCATGTGAGGGTGTGGGCGTTGATATTATTCCGTCAACATCCTATCAAAAAATATCCTGTGGGATTTTTTTGGGGTTTCTCTGTGACCTTCAAGCTTGAAATTAGGATTTACTAGAGTTGTTAGGCTTATTCAGCTAAGAAGTTGAAACAATTTTTTTTTTTTTTTAAACCACAATCTGTGAATCTAAAATCTATTTCAAATATTCCAGTGTAGATATGATAAGTGTATATTGTGGCCTTTATTTATCCTAAGCTGGACATAACGCCAAATAAGGCACTGGAAGAGATCCCTTGTATGCGTTTGCAATATTTATCAATTTCTCTATGAGTGATTATCATTTTAGGGTCACAGGGGGTTCTTCCCCAGTAACTATCACCAATGTTCATTGGGCCAAGGGTGGGGTGTACCCAGGGCAGGTCACAGACTCACCACACAACATGCAGGAATGCCAAAGGACAAATAACTGTGTAGTCAAGTTAGAGAAGCCATTTAAGCTAACATGCAAATTTAATGAATTTGGATGAAAACCAGAGTATCTGGATGGGGAGAATATTTAGGTTATGCTGAAAGACACCAAGTCATAATGGAAATCCAGAACTTTCTTTTAAAGAAGTGCACCTTTATGTAGCTCTGCTTTAAATAAATAGTATTGGCTACTATTTATTTGAAACAGAGCTACATAAAGATCAAGGTTCAAATACACGATATAAAGTCAACATTTAATAAAAAACACTAACTGTGTTTAATAACTCTTTTTTTTTGTTGGGAATTTTCCCCTTAGAGCTAATAAAAACACAGCATCTAACATCTAAGATAGGAATATTGCATCAAACCATTTAAGAATGATTTGACATACATCTTAAGACTAAATGAAAACATATACTGTAGATAGACATTTCAGATATACTTTAGACAATATGTTAATCATTAGGCCAAAATTATGTTTTAAAATTGTACCTTTTTTTTTGACCATAAGTGTAGTAGTTTGACCATAAGGCTCAGTCTAGATGCTATAATTTCTTATGATATAGCAATTATAACCACTCTCCTCTTTCCCTTGGTCTCTTAGAATATCGTCGGTAGTATAAGGGGATCTGTCTGTAGGGTGAAGCAGCGGGTGAAAATAACTGGCACCGCTTTCCCATATTTGCACTGTACCAGCTGACCGGTATCAAATGAGGACTGTCGTCCAATATGGATTTGCGTCTTGCCTCCATCATTTAACCTCATACAAGGGACACCGTTGTTATTGTTGATAAGGATTAAAAACTCTGTGCAACAACAGAAGATTTAGCATTGACCACTGTTGTGTTCTCATCAACAAAATAGACGGGGAAAGCAGCGTGCCATTTAGGGAACTTTTTAATGGCTACTTGAAAAGATTCACAACTGATACAGCCTTCATTCCTAACTATACATTGTATCAATACGCGCAGTGCGCGACTAATTACTGCCGTATTACTACACAGAAAATAGTTCCTTTTAAACACAACAACCACCAACTGTTCAGCTCCCCACTACATTAGACATGCAGTCATCCATGGACATTTTAATGATACATCATCCATCTTCACATTTCACTGCTGGGGACCATGACATTGAGTTTAAAAGTGGTAGAAAAATATATTTTTTCTGCTCTCCCGATAACTGACAACTTTACACCTGTATTCTATTAGAAACCAACACATAAATGTACAGCAAAACTGAAAGAAAAGTATTTCCACTCACATTACCGGTATATACAATATAGACCTGTTTATTGTATTGGCTGACCCAAAGTGGTCTTTAATTGGGACTAAAATTATGCATTTTATTATTTTTGAGAACTAAAATATCTGAAAAAATGTGCTTTGTGATTTGTATTTATATTTTGAACTATTGGGGTTTGTCTCTTGCAGCTTTGCATATCTAGAGACATTTTTGCTATTTTCTTTGCAGAATAGCATAAATCCCATTAGATTAGATGTAGAGTTTAACTATATTTTTTAAGTTTAATCACAGATCATTACTTGTATTTAAGTCTTTTTGATAATTGCTTTTTTTTTTTTTTTTTTAACCAAACCATTGCACAGTAGCTCTGGATGTAGGTTTGGGGTCCATCTGGCTTATGGACGTATTTTCTTTGAAGTATTTTCCGCTCTTTCTCCATCCATCGCCCTGTCAGGCTTTCTGGCTTCCTATTCCCTGCTGAAGAAAAGAATCTCCTCAGCATGACCCTGCCACCACCATCCACTTTCTTTTTGGTTGAGTTCTCACTGCGGGTTGCACGAAATTCCAATTGGCTCTTCAGTAGCTCCTTTCTTGGCAATCTGCTGAATTTGTCTTTGTAGTTCAAGACTAATATTTGTTGTATCAAGACATTTTACCACCTGAGCTGTTGATCTGCGTAGCTCCACCAGAGTTACCATCGGTCTTTTGGTTGCCTCTCTGATTAATGCTCTCCTTGTCCAGCCTGTTAGCTCATCATTGTTTATGATTTAGTAGGTTTGCAGTTGTGCCATTCTGTTTCCATTTTTAGATAATAGATTATAAAGAGCTCTGTAAAAAGCTAAAATCTGATCTGTCTGTATTCAATGGTCTTTATGATGCTGTTTTTTCACTGGTGCTCTCCGATGACTTGACAGAACCACTGGGTTAATACAAAAATTAAATGACAAACAAATGCACTCTATTTGTTAATCTATTGACTTTTTCTTTTTCTTGACACTGAATTTTATTAAGGGATATAAATTAGATCTACATTTGTTCTATTGTTCTGTTTACATGATCCCAATAGACCAGGGTGGATGTTATTGACAGTAGCGTCTGCTTCACACCAAGATATGTTACATCATAACATTAGAGTGTGCAACTGACCTGGGCTATTTTTTTTTCTTTGTCATTTTCAGATGGAGAGCTGTATGCTGGTGTCTATGTTGACTTCATGGGAACCGACTCAGCCATTTTTCGTACTTTGGGGACAAAAACTGCTATGCGAACTGATCAGTACAACTCCAGATGGTTGAATGGTAATTTTCCTCTTTCAGTACATTTTCCCATTTTACGTAATATGCAATACAAACAGATTCATAAATGTGCAGCATAGTTAAAGTCTGTTGTTGTGGGTTTATGTGTTTTAAATCAACCATCTATGAGGTTTCCAACAGATGTTTTCCCTTTTCTTTCATCTCATAGATCCCACTTTCATCCATGTGCATCTTATCCCGGACAGTGCGGAGAGGAACGATGACAAACTCTATTTCTTCTTCCGAGAGAAGTCAACTGAAATGGGTCAGAGTCCGGTGACCCAGTCCCGCATTGGACGAATCTGCCTGGTGTGTACACAGAGTGGAGTGGTTTTGGTTAGTTTAATGAAAAGAAAAAACTGTAGCATTGAAATGAAGAGTGTGCTGTCTCCTGAGGCAAGTCGCCCACTGTGTTTGAACAGCTAGCTCAAAGCTAGTGTTTGGCTCACGCTAATGCGCAGGAATCCACATGTGTCTTTAACCTTTCTGTCTACAATGCATCCTTCTGTCTGTGAGACTGCTCCCTGACCTCTGACCTCATGATCCCCTGGCCTCTTCTCCCTGGTAGTCCTGACATTTTAAAGTGCTTTTGTCAGTACAGCTACAGAAACAGAAAGCTGCCTTTTTTAATTAAATTGGACTTCCTGCGCAGATGCCTGCTCACCCCGTAAATCTAAAGCAAACTGAGGCAGAAAAATAAATCATAGCAAATGCCTCCAGAAGGATGATCGAGCATCTTTGTGAGCTGATTGTATTTGTAGAGCTTATTGTGTGTGTGTGCCCACCTCCAATGTGTTCTTGCTTGATCATTACAGTTGGAGAAACAAGAACAGGTCTGAATGAAAAAACTTGCTTGCTTGTCAGCTGCTCTTCATTGTATTTGTTTAAATACGGGTCAGGCAGTGACCCGGCACACAAACACTCATCCTTCTCCCACCGGACGCTACGTCGGCACCCTCCAAAGACACGGCCCTGTCACTGTGCATTCGCCTCACATCTGGATGCTCTTACTGCCATTCTTGCACCACCAATCGTATTTGGAGTGGAATTACAGTGAACATTTTTAAAACACTCTCACTCCTAAAGTATGGCTGCAAGACGAAGGCTGAAATCTGTGACTGCACTGTGAACCAACAGATAACGTCTATCAGAAGTTATCCTTTTAGGGATGAGTTCTGTCCTCTCCCTGTAACTGATAGAGGAGTAGTAAAGGAGAAAAGACTGCACTCCAACCCTTGGTGTTCTTGCGTGTATGTGTATATGTGGGAGCTCTTGCATGTTGGTTTGTTTCCACCTGGGAAAAGCCAGAAGGATGCAACTGATGTAGAAAATGTTTTTTATGCCCCTCTCTGCTTTCTTGGCAAACAGAATGATGATGGAGGTCACTGCTGCCTGGTCAACAAGTGGAGTACGTTCCTGAAAGCCAGGCTCATCTGCTCAGTGCCCGGGACCGACGGCATGGAAACACACTTTGATGAGCTCAGTGAGTACAAATACTTTTCCCTCTGCCAAAAATTGTCCTACTGTGGCTCTTCCAGCTACAGTCTTATTGGGGGTTTGTGTTGTCAATCAGAGTGAAAAGTTTTTATTGCTTTTAGAGGTCAGTTTCACTAGAAAAACCCAACTTCAGCTCATTTAGAGTGTAGAAATCTCCACAGTTGTTAGCTTTTTTTTTCTTAGAAATATTTATTTTCTACAAATAAAAATCTAAAAGAGCTTAATGACAATTTTAGACCACCATTTTTTCTCAACTTTTGATTTGTTGATAGAGTTATTCTTAATTTAAAGTATTTTAATAAAGTTTATGTGACACCACTGAACGCAACGTATGGAAGTAAACACGCTGCACCAGTTGTGTCTGATGAACAAGTGGTGAACAAGCCCAAACAGCCCTGCTAATATTCGATAATCATGGAGCAGCACTGGTAAGAGACATTCTGCCGGACAAAAGAAAAAAAACAATAAAGCACATTGACTACACCCTGGCTGCCATCCACGTTGCTATCCATTGATTACTTTCCTGATTTCTATCACTCTGGTGACATCATCAATGCTAAACCAGTGTGATGGCATCACCAGATGCAGCAGTTTGGGTAAGGAGGCCATTAAGCTTTATATATCCTTCTCAATAATAAGTGGAAATAAATCTTTATTGGCATTTCAGCAGCTATACCCTTCTTATAAATGCTAACCAACATTTTGCATAATTCTAGCATTGTGTCCAGATTCCTGTTTGTTGAACCACTGGTGATAATGTTCACTTCATAGAGATTTGAAGGTCTCCTTGCTAAAATCCTAATCTGAGTTTCCTCTAAAGGTTCTCAACCAGATCAAAAATGGGACTCAGAGCCAGGGACCACTTCCAGTATGAAATATGTAGATAAATAGTAAGATTACTTGACTTTCGCCAGGGGGGGATGATGTCTTCACTGATTGGAAAAAGGTCAGATTTTTGACTTTCCTAACAGCTGAAATCTGACTTCATTTTCTAATAAGAATACACATGTAAATCATAAAAAAGAATGCATAAAATATCAACAATAGACGTAAGACATATGTATTAGAAGACTTAAGAGAATATTACTGATCATGTACACAAGAACTGTAAGCCCTTCCCCCATCTACTGTTTCTCAATTAGAAACCCTCCTTCTCTCCTCCCTGTCTCCGAATCAACATTTAACAGCATTACAGCTAGTTTTGATTCTGAATCTGGTCCAAGGCGGTCTCCACAAGTTCTCCGCCTGGAGTATGATATGATTGTTTATTCTTTTGTGAATGCTTTAGGTCCCTTTTCTCCTTTCATTATATCATCATAAAACATGAAGTTATAATGTAGCTTTTTTTTACTGAATTTATGTTTTTTTTTCTTTTTGTGACTATGCTCCTTGCTTTTATAGACAAATCATTATGCATTTAATTATTTTGAACTAAGTTGTGGTATACAAAAGAGATTAATGAATCAATTTATTCATTCTTTATCATATTTTCATTTGTTTGTGTAAACATCTGAAATATTAAACAGGCTGCAGTACCTGTTATGAGTGCTAGCACACATGTAACCCCATGATTTCTATCAAGAAAGTGAAGAGCAGACATTATCCCACTAGTGTAGGTCTTTAAAAAGTCTGTGGAATATGATTTCATGTGTGCTGGGAGGGAGGTTGGCTGATGTCGATCAGTTCAGATGAATGACCTGGATTATATATGATTGTCAGACTCTGGGGTCCTCAGGAAAAAGCTGCTTCTCTCTCGGTCTGTCTCCTCTGTTTTATAAGGCCAACACCTGAGGCTGCTTTAGCTCTTTAAATAATCTCAAGAAAAGCACCTAAAGGTGGTTCCTGTAATGTAATTTCATTGTGATACCGCTTGCTGGTTCTGTAGCAGCCTGCAGTTATAAAAGTACAGTTTAGGTATAACAGTTGTAATTGTTTAATAAATGTGAGCTTTTCATGCATGAAGCCAGTTGACATGAATGGCCAAAAAGGTGCTCTGAGTGAAAATGGGCTGGTCTTCCTTTTGCAAACAAGAGTTCTGCTTTTACTGGTTAGGTCAGTGTTGACACAGACACAGTCCTCCAGAGTGATTCTGAGAGACGGAAAGTCGTCAGTGTTTGGCACACATGATTAATTGTAGGATGGTGCTTGAGGAAAGGCCATAAATGTTGAGTAGAGCAGGGTGGTGAACGAGCAAGGACAGACATGTATGGGGGGACTGAATGGGAGAGGGTGTTCATGTCAGGCTGCTAAGCAGATGTCTCTGCCAAGGACTCAGAGAAGGGATAGTAAAAAGGAAGTGATGGGGTTTCAGGCTTTTGACCTCATATTTAACTATTTGATTTGAACAGTTTTTAAAACATAGACTGAAAATGTGTGGTTATGAGGGAAAATCTGTCTTTAGGGCTGGACAATGATAAATAGGGCTTTTTATCATGCCAAAGGGAAATCCAGAGTCGGGAAACTGTTCCAGGTGCGATTCACAGACAGACAGAGATCCGGGAGGAATCAAAAGACAGGTCAGGCAAACATATCATAACAGGGACAGGCAGGCTCAGAAGTCCAGAGGCAGAATGGGTCAGGATCAGGCAATCAGAACACAGGAATACTAGAGAACTCTCACCAAGACTAGAATAATCTGGCACTGATGATTGGTCTGAAGGCTGGTTAAATAGGGGCTGAAGCAGGCAGATGAGATGAACAGTAATGAGAACTGGGCAGAGATACGCAGGATGATTGAAATGAGTGATCAGACCAAAAATCAGCACCAAGACCATGATAGTGACACTGGTTTGGCACTTGACCTTTAAGCAGGAAAACCACTGTAAACATAAAGCCGCACATGGGTAGCATATTCATGTTTCAGATGGGCCTAATCAAAGTCTACACTTTTCATAACTCAAAACTAATTTCAAGGTTTGAAGTATTAAACCTTTGGCTTTTCAGCAAATGTCACTCTCCAGATTAGGGATATAATGCATTAATGGAAATTATTATCAGACTGCCCTCAGTTTCTTTTTTGTCAGCATATCATACCTGGTTTATTCACAAAGTATTTGAAAAAAAAATGCTTTGTGAATATCTCATAAGAACAAAATAAAGAAGGTTTAAAGAGAACTTTTAAATTGGTTAATAAAGGATCCTTTCTAGGGATGATGTTCATTGTATCCTTCAGGTAATATATAGATACAACAAGAAATTGAAGAAAATAAGGATGAGAATGTTTTACACCAATTCGACATATATACACATATATAAATATACTAACATTGTAAAGTAACCTTTTTGATCATTTGTAAGTCCCATGTAGAGCATTTTTTAATGGTGACAAAAACATTGCCTAAAGACTGTAATGAATCTTTAATTACTATTCATTGATACCATTTACTTATTGCATTACACTCCCTAAAATGTCAGCAAAAATAATAAAGATTATATTTGAATTAATTAATCAACATAGATGACAAAAGAAAAACGGTAATCCAGAACCTAATTCTAATTAAGCACATTTCTTTGGTGGAAAAAGTGTATATTGCGGCCAATGTTACAATGCTTTTATAGAAGGTTACTTATAGAATATGGTTTATTAAGATGAGAGAGATTCTAAAACTGAACACATTACTAAGGCATCAGAAGAGCTTTGTAGTTTCCTGTCTTTGAAGCCATGATCTCATTCTTTTCTCAGAAATATCTCTGTAAGAGTAAGTGCGCTTTTGCACTTGTGCTGCCCTGCATGTAGATCGATGATTTCTGCAGCGGAACAGCTGTATGTCATGACAAGGATCATATGTTGCATGACACCGATGGAGCTCATTGGTCTGCTGCCATGCTAACCCATGACCGTTCCACTGCTCTGGCTTGGGGCAGCTGTGGGAGAGATTGAATGGGTGGGAACCTACCTCCACTCAGAATATGACAGTGTGCCGGATCTTTCTGAGCTGCATGGTTTTCTCCAGAGATGAGCTCAGAGCTGCATATGGTCCCCAGAGGAAGACAGTACAGCTTCAATAATGTAAGAAGGACCAGAACCCAGCAGTTTAGAGTCAAAGATAATTCTCACACCAACCATGTATCACCATATCCACAATAGTAAGCTGACAGCTAATTCCTCATGCTGCTCTAGAAGAGACAGCAAATGCATAAATCTGGATTGGAATACGTATTCTTTTCCAGTATGTCATCAGCGCCTCACTTTCAGAGCTCTCTCTATATTTTTAGCTTGACTCTTTTCCCCACAACTAGGTTAGGAGCTCATGTTGATGGCCTTTGTCCTGTTGCAGGCAGTGAACACATTTGTCTCTTGGGAGCGGTATTCAGGTCAGGTTCTAAAACAACAGAAAGACGCATCACCTCTACTGGGCATCAAACAAAGGATAAGCTAAATCAGGCAGCGTTGGCGTCAGAGCTCTGCTTACAGAGTGTACAGAGCACTAGTACTGGTGCTAGTGTTTGGGATTTGGGGACTCGGAGAACCAAACTTAAGCTACTGTTGTAAGAAGTGACACAGGGCCTTTGGAGGTATTAATACCTCTGACTTTATAAAATAATTTCATACAACAACCACAAGTTTTTCACCCATTGACAGCTGGAGATAAGCACCAGGAACCCTTGTGATCCCAGTAGGGATAAGCGTGACAGAAGATGGATGGATGGATGGATGGATGGATGGATCCTACCTACCTACCTACCTACCTACCTACCTACCTACCTACCTACCTACCATGGATGGATGGATGGATGGATGGATGGATGGATGGATGGAACTAACAAAAACGAATGAACCACAAGCTTGTGGCAGCAGCAGAGCAACACTAATTCTCAACAGCTAGGGAAGGAAGAAGAAAGGACCCCATTAAGGAGATAAAGAGAAATACAGCCAATATAGTTCCTCGATAAAATGCAAATGACTCCTTTTTTAGCTCCTTTTGTTCCTAAAACTTATTCAAATATATTCAGCATTTACAAACTGTAATTGTAAATGATTATTTGAAAAATGTATTCTGATGGCCTTTTTTTTTCTCTTCATTTTTAGCTTCTCTCGTCTTCTCTCTAAATAGTGTCGCTGTCCTCACTGATGAAAACACAGCCTCTCAGTGGGGTTACTCTGTTAATGCAGTTATTTTTCCTATAAAACAAGATTATAACTTTGCATTTAAATCAAAAACTTTTGGATGTTTTCTTCTGATTTTACAAGTTTTACTTGTGGCAAATGGGAGATACTTTTCTTAGAATTTGTCTTGCTGCTCATTGTAGTAATAACAAAAACGAAGATCTTTGTAAAGATTGTGACTAATACTGTCATCGTTTAAGCCGTAGATTCCTTTAACAAAAAGCAGATTTCCTTTTTCTTTAAGCCATATTAAAAATTTATGCATTTGGTAATTTACCTCAAGTTGCTTAGCAGTTAGATCAGGTTTGTTCTCAGGAAAACGAAAATCATCTTTATTAACACAAGTTCCTAATTCAAGCTTTCATGTGTTAGTTTTTAAAATTCTGATTATCCAAATAGAGCTGAATTTGTGAATATTCTTCCAGCTGAAAAAACAAAGGGACTGGAGTCTGTCTGAAAACACTGATGAGCATGTCTTTGTGGAAAGTGAACTCTTTCTTCACACATTAACCTGATCTGCTCTGTTCTCTCTTTTAGGAGATGTTTACATCCAGCCAACACAGGACACCAAGAACCCTGTCATCTTTGGAGTTTTCACTGTTTCTGGGTTAGTTATCTTTACTAACAACTAAACCTGCTCATTTCCTATCACTTCACCAGTGAGAAGAATTCACTTATTTCTTAATTTTCTCCACAGTTCTGTGTTCAAAGGCTCGGCTGTTTGCGTGTACTCTATGGCCGACATCCGCATGGTCTTCAACGGACCCTTTGCCCACAAAGAAGGTCCTAATTATCAGTGGGTTCCCTACACAGGGAAGATTCCCTACCCTCGTCCCGGCACGGTGAGTAACACCATCCTCCTCTTGCATTTAAAACAAAACTACACTGCACTATGAGTGGCACTTTTTATGGCAGACCTCTTTTGTTTTTTTGCACTAATGCTCAGGATGTTATTGTTTCCTTCTTCAGTGTCCTGGAGGTACATTCACACCCAGCATGAAGTCAACAAAGGATTACCCTGACGAAGTGATCAACTTCATGAGGAATCATCCTGCTATGCACAATGCCGTATACCCAGTGCACAAGCGCCCCCTGGTGGTCAGAACCAATGTAGACTATGAGTTCACCAGCATCACAGTGGACCAGGTGACGGCTGCTGATGGCAACTATGAGGTGCTCTTCCTGGGAACTGGTGAGTTTTTGTTGAAATTGAGAATTTTATTAACTTATTCCAGCAAGAAAGAAAGCTGCATCCTTTTACAATATTGTTTTTTAAATTTCATTTACTCATTACTCATCATAATTGTTGTTGCTATTGTTATCATGTATAGTTATCATATATAGAACTGAATAATCAGCTCGCACTGCAGACACACAACATTTGCGAAGAATTATTGCCACATCCGGCACTCCTCATCTCAGATCTGTTTGGATCATTTTAAACTGATGGAGAACTCATGAACCCTTTGATCTAAGTCGCCATGCTGAGTGGCACTGTGGAGAACAGGATCCCCCTCTGTGGAAATAAATCCAATGTAAGTGGGGTGCTTGTCTCCCCAGCAATCATTTATCTTTTGGAGAAAAGCATTCTTGCCTTTTGTGCTCGAGTGGAAATTTAACCAATCAAAGGGATTTTGCCCCTCTACTCACATGGAGTAAACAACAGGAGGGTTGTACCTGGAGGGCAAGAGGGGATCAACAGCAGGGGCAGAGAACAGAATCAGCAAGGGAGGAAGGAGGGTCACAGTTAGCATATCCATCACTTTAATCGGCCCTGCTGCTCTAAGTGTGATCATCCATTTGCTTGCATGTGTTGAACTTCTACCGCGGCCTAAGAAGCCACAACACAGTCTGCCAACCTCCCATGTTGCGTGTTGCATCTCTAAACTCAGCTCCTTTGTGCTCCTGTGCATTACTGAGAGGAGACTGATGGGCAAACAGCCCCTGCAGAGGAATGTGTGTCCTTTGAGCTGCTTTCAGAGATAGTTGGAGGTATTCAGGTCTACACTTGGACATGGTTCAAAGGACATAATAAATCTCAGGTATCCTCGCTGGAATCCTGTACAGAAATTAGACGGAGCAGGGAAAGGCCAGAGAATGTTACTAAACAGACAGGTTAAGACAAGAGTCATCTAAAGAAAAAGTTGACGTCATTGAAAAATAACGCTAAACCGATGAGATTTATTTGTCAGAGCATAGTAGTCTGTTGATACTGGGATTATTCCCAATGGTGGGAGCTGAGAGTCAAACAAGCCCCTGATAAGGTGCTGATAGACTGGTGGTGTGACGTAGCAGACATGTGGCTGAGGGTTGTGTGTTGTGCTCCACAGACAAGGGATCAGTTCAGAAAGTTATTGTCCTGCCCAGAGATGACCTGCAGACTGAGGAGCTGGTTCTGGAGGAGGTGGAAGTTTTCAAGGTGAATCCTCTTTCCAGTACATCCAACTATAACTTATATAATTTGCTTATTTGCGTGTGAAGCTGACAGTTTTCTCCCGCTTTTAATTTTCACCATCCAGGTCCCCACTCCTATAACAACGATGAAGATCTCATCGAAACGGGTGAGCATGTGCCAACACTGATTGTCTTCTGGTTTTCAACTAAACTGGAAATAAACCATTCCCAAAGCACTGAGCACATTTAGTGGTAGCTGTGGTAAATATGTGTAAAAATCTTTTAAATTACATTTGGAGTGAGTAAATGCATTTCCATCAAAATTGATGTTAAATATTCCTTTATAATGAGTGTAGTTGAGCAATTATTCAGTTTATATTTTACATTACCTTTATTTTAACTTAATCCAAGTTTTCAGGAACTTATTACACATTATCTTGTTTTTTTCCTGGATTAAAATAGAGAGATAGAGAGCAATTTAATTTACCCACTGACTACCAATATGGAATTAACTAAATATTTGGTTGGGGCCTGACAGTACTGTACTTCACTGGTCATTTGGAAGTGATGTCAGGAAATAAAAAATCAAAAAGCCCTATTTTGTTGTCCTTTGAAACATTTGCTTGAAATCCTCTTAAAGTAGAACTATTCTTTCAGAAAACACCAGTAAATACTCCACTGGGTCTGTCATAAATCAAAAGAATCTACGTGGTAAAGTAACCAAAGTCTGTTTTTGAAAATGGTGGAGTATATTTATTTCTATATGCCAGGAGAAGTTCGATAAAACGATTTATTTATTTTTTTAATTCTGGAATTAATTTGGTTTATTAAATCTTTTAGGATGATAATGGTCTAAAATAAGCTCTCAAATGAATGTGGAAGTAACTTTCCTTAGACCTAAAATTTCTTGAAAATCAGTAAGTCATCATTATAGAACAGCTAGGACTGGACGATCATAAGAGAAAAAGGATGGAAAAAGGATTGGTAAAAGTACCCTTGCTTAATGTTCCATTTCTGTGAAATGCTGTGGAAGAGGACTAAAAATTGTCAAAGGGAGTTTTAAAAAATATTAACAAAGGTGACTGCGTTATTTCTAAATATCTCGAAATACATTTTATGAATACTATCTTTATAAAGCAAAGCGAGTAAATAGACTATTATTTTAAGGCTTTAAGAGTTATTGTATGTCTGTGATGTACATTTAGAAACATCACACTCTCTGGCAACTTATACTTATCTGGCTCTGTGAGGCTGATTTTTTTAGTTCATAACTCTTAGAAAATCCATAGGGGAAACAGACAATGAGGAGGAAAACATGGAGAAGACATCAAAAGTTCAGAGTGG
This sequence comes from Cyprinodon variegatus, assembly GCF_000732505.1. Lineage (NCBI taxonomy): Eukaryota > Metazoa > Chordata > Actinopteri > Cyprinodontiformes > Cyprinodontidae > Cyprinodon > Cyprinodon variegatus. Next base: position 1,472,873 of record NW_015150482.1, read on the forward strand.
TCTTTCAAAGCAATGAAAATATCAAAACCTGGCCTCCATGTGGTGATGTCAATCTGCAGATTTAATGCTCGGGTTACATGCAGCCTGCCAGGTGGATCTTTTTCAAACCCTTGATCATGAAAACCATTAGAATGGCAATTCTCTTCAAGAGTATTTGACTCTGCTTCATGTTTCTACGTAAAACAGGATCTTAGCAGAACTTAGCATTCTTTTTTTTTTGTATGGCTTATTTGAGAACTCCAATTAGTTCTAGACTCTTTATGATTAATAATTCTTAGTACCGTTCTCTTCTCTGTCCACAGCAACAGCTATATGTATCCTCTGCTGTGGGCCTAACCCAGATGGCCCTGCACCGCTGTGATGTGTACGGTGAGGCCTGTGCTGACTGCTGCCTGGCCAGAGATCCTTACTGTGCCTGGGATGGCAAGTCCTGCTCCCGCTACTCTGTCTCACAGAAGAGGTAAGCACCAATAGCAGTGGCAATAGAAGCACTGTTAGAGATGTCACTAACTGACTAACTCAACCAGTTGGTCCGGTGTTACTCAAATCGAACTGCCTGGATGGCTGAGTGGCTGTTTGCTGACTTGTTGGCTTATTATGTGAACCTAACTAGACTAAGGTGTTTTCTGTATAAGGATTGTAATAAATCATATGAGGCAACAAGACAAAAAGAACTTGGTCTTTCATCATATCTTCTTCAGTGGCTTTATGTATTATTGGACGGCTTTGAATCGCTTGCGGTTGCTTTATGATGTTTTTCTCTCCTTATTTGGCAATACTGGTCTGACCCCTTTAGACGAAGCCGGAGACAGGACGTCAAATATGGGAACCCCATCCGACAGTGCAGAGGCTTCAACTCAAACGGTACCCAGGCTTCTGCAATCATATTCAGTCAACATGTCATCTGTTTAAAACAAGAAATTCATACAAATGAGTGCTCTGTCTCTGTTTTACAGCCAATAAGAACACTCTTGAGATGGTGCAGTATGGCGTAGAGGGAAGCAGCACCTTCCTAGAGTGTCAGGCCCGATCTCCGCATGCTATCATCAAATGGCATCTGCAAAGAGACAACAGTGACCGCAAGAAAGAGGTTGGTCTCATTAGTGTACTCCACCTGGTAAAAGTATTCCTACATCATGAACTTCATATAATTCTGCCTGAGAAGAAAGGGACTATTGACTTCAGGTCCGAAACAATAAATCAAATTAATTGTGATAAATCGATTATTGAAATAATCGTCATCTAATTTAGTAATTGAAATAATCTTTAAGTGGAGTGTTGACTCTAAAACATGCCTTTAGCTGAAAGAGAACCCACTGAGAGACACAAGTATAACAAAAATGTAACAAAAATATGAAAACATTTTGCATTTAAGATAAAAAAAAGAACATTTCCATCTGTAAATATGCTCTGTCCAGAACTCCTCAAGAGGAAAAGTTTTAGTTTCACCTGGTTTAATTTTGTAAAATGTCTTCAAGGAACCTTTTGCTATCCGATTATTAATCGATTACTTCAAAAAATAATCGCCAGATTAATCTATTTGCTAAATAATCGTTTGTTGCTTCCCCAATTGACTTGTTGACACATTTTAACTAAAACAAATTCATCATTAGACTTTAACTTTCCTAGCATACCTTTACTTGGTCGGGTTTGGACCAGCCGCAGAGCTGATGGCTCAGTTCAAATGCCCGGTCCGGTCCAGTCATCGACCCAGCAGCCCCATAGTTATGCTAGCATTGCTATCAACAGCGACAGAATCACACTTACAGTTCTCGGTTGTGATGGCCTTATGGTCGGAACAGCCCCTCATTTCAGTAAAAGACATTTAGCAAATTCTACTTTGAACTGTCCAAGATTTTGAAAGCTGTCTTCGGTGAAATGCTTAGAGGAAATGAACAGCTGAGCAGGGATCTTGTGATAGACAAAAATAATCCATGCATGTCGAGTCTTTGGATCCAGGGCAAAACTGAAAAATTTTACCTTTCTCCATGCAGCCTGGAACACTGCATTTCCACCTCCTTCAGACCATAATGTAATGGTTAGCCATGGAAATCTGACAGCTGGCTTAGAGGTGCAGAGTGGATCTTTTTTTTTTACAACAGTCATTTATGTTCAGACAAAAAAACGGCAGCCCAAGTAACTAAAGAGCAAAAGGGATCTAAGTAGTAATGTTGGGAGCATTACTGCTTCCAACAGTAATGCAAAATATTCAATCGGGGGTAGCGCCATCAGAAATCAAGACTTCTCAGATTTTTATGTTTTAAATTCTAAGGAAATTCTTTTGTTCCTTTTTGCTTTCCTGACTTTGTCCAGCAAACCCCCAACAAAGTATATAAGGTTTGGTTGATAGTAAATTTTTATCTTAAGTTTCAGCACAGTTCATCACATGCTGTCTCTCTGCCTCCATAGCTGCGCTCCGATGGACGGATATTGAAGACGGAACAAGGTCTGCTGCTGCGTTCTCTTCAGCAATCGGACTCCGGCATGTACCAGTGCACGGCCACAGAGAAGAACTTCAAACACACATTGGTCAAACTACAGCTGGTTGTGCTGTCAGGCCGTGCTGTCAACAACGCCCTGGTAGATGGTGGCGGAGGGCTGGTTCCGTCGTCCCTCCACTCCAGCGGCAGCCAGTGGACCCCCAGTGCTGGCCAGTACAAGGACTTGCTGACCATTCTGAGCCAGCCTGAGATGAGCCTAATCAATCAGTATTGCCAGGATTACTGGCAATTTGGAGACCCCCTGCTAGGAGCCCTCAAAGCCAAAGACCTGAAGGAGCTCAAGGAGCAGAAGAAGCCCCGCAACCGTCGGCATCATAGGGAGCGAAAGGAGGAAGAAGAGCAGCAGGGAGCAGAAACATGAGGAAACTGACTTTGTGTTTGAAACATCTTCAACACAGCTTTCCCCCCACCCGCCTTCACCCCCACAAAAACTGGGAAAAGACTTGGTGAGAGTAGCAGCTTCAAAGAAAATAATCTGAAAACTGAATGAAAAAGGCTTCCAAACAAACCCCCCATACACCCCCATCAACAGTAAGATATATGACACAGTATTTATTGTAGGTTGTAAATAGTATCATTCTGTGGATTTCTTTGTACTTACAGAAAAAAAAAACACATGGTCTTTGTGTATAGGTACCAATGGGGGGCAAATATTGTTATTGTTGATTTTAATGTTACTGTTACTGTCGTTAGGAAAGTCATTTGTCAGCATCGTGTGAACTTTGACCTTCGGGAACATGTCATGGAGCATGAGCTGTTCAGACTCAGAGCAAACTATACGACGAAGTGTCTGTGTGAGATGTGTTGCTGAGAACAGGTGATGGGAGCCTTTTTGTACTATCATGATTTTTTTCTGGACACTCCAGAGGAGCCTGTAATGAAACCCCCATGTGGCTGCAGACCGACAGACTGACTAAATGATGGAAGAGGATCAATGAAATGTAGTCCTGGTTATTGTTGGGAAACTCTTCTTTCTCAGTGGGAACCATTGTAGGGTTTTTCTATTATGTCTCTGTAGATGGGAGGACTAATTGTAAAGCAATGTGTACGGTTTATGCATACCAGGACAGTTATTGATTGGGAATGTAAGAGATTTAACAACAAAAAAGAAACCAACTTATGTTTACTTTCAAAAAGTAAAAATTCCCCCATTGTGTGTTGCCTTACACAAGTTTTCAATCAGCTTAACTTTTTCACATTATTTAACATTACAGAGACCTAGATGTGTTAAAGGTATAGTGTAAGATTTTCACAAATTTTTTAAAAGACCCGCCCTTTACAATAAAAAAAAAAAGCATATACACAACCCTGTACCCGCTTCAAAGAGGAGACGCCTATTAAACGTGTGTGAAAGCATGCATGAGCCCATTTCTCCTCGTGCACGCTCTGTTTAAAAGTCGCTGTTTGCATCGCTCTTACAGGCTTACTGTCCAAAATAAGATTTGCAATTTTTCCACTATGTCAGACTCCCCACCGGTAAGTGAAAATGGGGAGGAGCATGTAAGACGGCCTTATGTAAACATAAACAGAATGATTGACAATTAGGTGGACAACTTATTTTGATGATCCACCTGGAGAAAGAACATCCTCCACTATACCTTTAAGATTTTTTAGGATGGGCCAACATGAAGTGGTGCATAATCGCAGAGTGGGCAATAAAAGCAAAACACATTTTTTAACTGCTTTACAAATATAGATTCTAAAAAGCTTTTTAGACTTTTGTGTTAATTCTCCCTGCACCAGAAATACCTTTTTTTTACTACAGCTGCAGCTACAAGACTGTGAAAGAGCTTTACTAAATTTTTAAAGAATGGCTAATTCCTCCTAGCAAAGCACCTTAAGCATGTTCAGAATGGATGATGAGCGTTTATAAACCACATTTTCAAGCCTTGTCACATATGTCAGATTTAGTTTTGATCTTTGCTATGTATAACAAACTAGTACCTAACTAGACGGGTTTCCTTTAAATCTTTCCAAATAGGTAGAATGTAGCTTAGTGGCTAAAGTAGTTCTCTGGAATTTGAATTTATTATCCAGCTTCCTGATTGCATATTTCCATGTTCCCCATGGGCAATACACTTAACCCATAGTTACCCACTGATCTGCTGTGTAGTAAGGAATTTATGTGTGTAACTGGGTAAATGTGGCTGTAGTTTACAGATTTTTTGAGGGTCGGAGTGTCTAAAAAAGCATAATATTATTTCAGTCCATTCCATCTTTGAGATAAATGTTGCAAAATTTCCTTAAAAGTGGCTCCAATTATTTCATTGCAATATTTAAAGAGCTTGTTTCTCGATGCTGGAGAAATGTATCCTCACAGAATGATGCTGCCACCACCATGTGTCAGTGTGGGGATGCTTGACCTAGAACTACAAACGTTTAAAGACATTTAGTTGCACTGTATTTTCTTTATAAGGTATCAGCTTTAAAAGTGCTAAACTCGTATTCATTATTTTGGTTCCACATAACAATTATGCACTGCTTTGTGTTAGTCCACCCCAGGAAATGTCAGTAAAACACATCAAGGTTTGTAGCTCTATGGGGAAAAAATTTGAAAAAGTTCAAGCTGTTTTACCACTTTAAGGGACTGTACCTAAGCCACTGCTATATATTCAGACACAGCATTTTTCAATATCAGTAAACATAAGCATTAGCGTTCTTTAAACACAAACCTCATGTCCAAGCTGTACTATTTTGCACACTAGGGCATTATTTAGTTGCATTTTTCAAAGGACATTGGTGGGGGCCACATAAAAAAACAACACTTGGCCCGATAAGATGGAAGACTAAAACCGTTTTGCAGTGAAAGTTGTTTCATTAAGGCAGCAATTGTTTGCAGTCGGCAGTTCTAAGCACAAAAGAGATTCAATTTATCTTTCATCCTCTTGAGATTTTTCATATGTGGAAAAGATGTCCATTTAAACAGCAGAGCTTTGTAAAAAAAAAAAAAGAAAGAAAGAAAGAAAAAAACAACAACAAACAAACAAGCAAAATAAAAAAAAAATAAAAAAGTGACACCAAACAAAATATCCGGAAGCTGGCTTTCATTATGTGCATGAACCTGTATTTGTACTGTAATAAGGTAGTACGTGGTAGGTCTTTGTTATTCATCTCTGTTGGTGTACAGTGTGTCAGTTCTCTGCTCTCAAAAACCAAGGGAAACAAATGCTTTAATGTTAGGATTATAAAATGTTTACAGTGTAAAGCATGATACAAGTGTTCATTAACATAACTACAGATTCAAGTAAACATTTTTACAAACAATGTTTGGATACAATAGAAAGTCATACTAGATGCGTAATGTATGTTAATGTTATTGATAAAAGCAAGCTTTATGATTTAAAATTGAATGATAGTTCTGAATGTCGATATCCACTCTTGTAGGCATGGGTCAGTTTCCAGTTTTAAATATGAATGATCAAAACCTGTAACCATTCTGTCCCGTCAACCGTTGTCGAGCACAAGATAAAAGAGACAATGTTTTTTCCTGTTGCATGGTAGCACTCCCCCTTTTCACTTATCATTGCAAGCTGTCAGTCACTTTAATGTTTGCTTAACATTACTGGGAGATCTAAACTCCACCAATGGAAAAGACAAAATCACTACTGTTAATTTTTTATTTTATTTTTTATTTTTTTGAAAATCTGAATTATAAAAAAATGTCTAACCCTCTCATTCACACCTTTGAAAAGCAAAGTTTTTTTTTTTTTTTTTTTTTAAGAATGAGGATAGTATATTACATTAGAGTAGTAAGTAAACCATTTTGTTTTATTTAGTTAAATGCAGTTCAACCTGAACATTTTCAAACACCATATACTGTAAGTGGATATCAACACCTACACTGTAGCACAAGACTATTGTAGAGTTTAGTTTTGGATCTCTCAACAGGTCATATGCTAAATCAGATTGACTGTTATATCCAACAGTGTCAGCAGGCATGACTTAAACATAGTAACATGGGATTTGTATGGATGAAAAATCAGAAACCAGTTCAAAGGTCTGTTAGATTAAAGGACATCTGTTGATCTTTTAATAATGCTGGCTAATAAAAATGGAACAATTTTCTCCTCAACAACAGGAAAAGATATTGTTATTGATAATAACTTCAGAAACTTGACTTCAAAATACTTTATCCATTTTTTCAGGCTCATGGTTTTCTGAAACAAACAGTTGCAAAAAGACTCCAAGTTAAAATATCTGTTGGTTAAAAAAGACTTATGTTGTAAATTGTTGTAAATGTTGCCAAATTTTAGTTGTCAGTTAGCTAATTTAACCTATCTCACCAATCTCCATTGTTGCTTCCAAATAAACCTTTTTACTTATCTTTAAGTACCATATTAACATCAAATGAATATATTTTTACATTATATTATCACAATCATATCGGCCCATGCCTACGTGTTTATGAACTAAGCTATTGAAAAGTCATGCTTGCTAATCCATAAAAAAATACTTACAATAACATTTTACATAATAGAAAAAAAACATTGGAAGAAGCTCATCATTAACATTCACATAATTTTAAGAAGGTTTAGACATGTTTTTTCAGGCTTGTTCACAGTCTGAATGGGATGCAGCAGGGACACCTCAGTTAGGACCCGCCTATAGTTCGTCCAGAATATTTGTGTCTGCTTTCACTGTGGGATATGTCTACATTGACAGAATCAAACTAAATCACTTTGTTTAAAACTAGATTTCTTAAGTCAGATGTTTTTCATGAAAAAGCACAGATTGGTTGTTAAACTCCTTTTTACAAATATTATTGTTATGCTTTGTGTACATTTTCCTTTTCCTTTGTTGTTGCTGACTAATAAATTAAAGTTCTATATTTTATAAGAATGGTATGCTCCAACGTCTTCATTGTGAATTGCTTGATGCCGAATGTTTTGTTTTTTCGTTTGTTTCATGCTCTGCCCAGAAACCTCTTGATCCTTGGAATAAAGTTGTACTTGTCAAAAAGATTATGTATGCACATTTGTGTAAAATAAAGACACTGCATTTGAAAGGTTCAATGAAACTTTTGTAATGAATGAATAGAAATTTATTTCAGACAATTTCAAACAGAAAATTTGATTAAAAAAAAACAATAAAGGAATCAACCAAATAGACACAAAAAAGACTAGTTAACATCAACCAAACCAAACACCAATTTCCAAACTAACTAAATTCACCTGAACATAAATAGAAACAAAACCTCTCCACCTAATAAACCCGTTGGTATATACAGCCAGAAAAGTGACATTGATTAATGAAAATTGTCTCAAAAAGGGTATGAAGAAGTAAAAATTATTTTTCATACCCCCTCTCCCTTTAATTGCACTGAAATTAACTTAAAGTAGAGTATCGTTCCTGTTAAACTTGTTTTTTTTCTAATATTCACACACACACAAAAAAGAAATATTTGTATAAACACACATACAGTACATGCGTATAAATGAACATATAGTATATACCTAAAGAAACACATCAGGCCAAAATCCACATTTACACCCTAGTACATTTTCTCTCAGAGTTCTGTGAAATACAGAATATGAAGTGCAGCATCATTTAGGAAATGTTTAGCTTTGCTGTGAATGTCAATACTTCTGGATATTTTAGTTTGAATGTATTTTATATGAGGTCTCCGGCAAATCTTATTGTCTATCATTATTCCCAAGAACTTCATTTCCTTAACTCTGTCTTCTGTCACATTATCTATCAGGATGTGTCAATTTATTTTAGTTTTGCAGTTTCCAAACAACATAAACTTGGTTTTATCTAAATTTCACGACAGTTTGTTAATATCAAAACATTTCTTAAGTCGACATAACTCAAGGTTGATATCAGCCATAAGCTGATCCAAATTATTACTTGTACAAAAGATGTTAGTATTGTTTGCAAAGAAAACAAATTTAAGAATACTAGAAACTTTTCAGATGTCATTAATATAAAGGATAAATAATTTTGGCATGTGTATATATATATATATATACTATATGGATGTCTGTATATGAAGTTTTAGAAATCAAACTAGGGAAATCTCGGCTAACGTTTCTCACGCTATATGCAAAATAAATGTCAACATGTTCTTGCGAAAATATTGACCTGACAGTAAAATACACTACAGAGAAGTTGTTTTATCTTCCGCAAATAGAAACAGCATAATAAGACCTCAAGATTCCTGTGGAAGCAGCTTCAGTCCCACACATTGAGTTCAGATAATTTCATGAGTTTGCTGTGCCAATGCCATTGAATAAATAAATACATAAATACAAAGTGAAATAATGAAATGTAATTCATTTATTTTTTAAATGACTGTTATTATTCAATGTTATAGTTATAAAGGCATTTCCTCCACCTCATCTTCGTCTTTTTTTAAATCAACACATTAAGCAGTCACAACCTACCATCCATTCATTGACCTGCTGATATATCATTCAGCAATGACCCAGGTTAGCACTTGAAACTTCAAGCTTGCACAGTGTGATTTCTTCAACTGGAAATCACACAGCGTTTGCATAATATAGTTGGAATTCTACTTCCAAGTTTTTTAGAAAAGTTTTTTTTAGAAATTTATTGAAATGTAAGGTAAGTTTATGTACACATTTAAGTAGCAGGTTAATTCCAAGGAGAAGAGAAGGAAAAGTACAGTGCACTGGAATACAGGCAAGATATATTATAAAAGAGATTCAAAATGAATTATGAGTTGATTGATAAACAAATTTGAAAGGAAAAAATAAAAGAAAAGATGAACTAAAAAAAAATGACTGTTTTGCAAGTACTGATTTAAAGTAGGAAATAAATGGGATTCAAAAAATTTTTTGTGTGTTTTTTACTTAATACAATAGCAAACTAAATAACTGATATAGGTCTGCCCATTGAAAACTTTCTCAAGGATAAGCAGGTTGTAGCTATTTCATTTTATGACCATGGAAAATACAACAACTCTAAACATGTTGCTTCCAGGTCTTTATTTAGAAAACTATGTACAATAAGAGATCATCAAAAAGAGATTATTTTGTTCGTTGTTTGGTGTTTGTGTTATGTATTGTATTGCTCCATTTTATTCAAACCTTATCTCCAACTTTTTTGCAGTGAGGCCTTTATCTGATAGCCTTCATCTAAATCACACATTACAGTCTAACGACGTAGAGCATGTCTGCACACAACCACTTACTCCTTCCTCAATCAGTATAAAAGCTTCAGAGACAACATGTGAAGCCCTGCAAGATTTAGACAACAGCTGGGCTTTAGAAAGCTTATCTGATTCAAGGAGAATGGAGAGTGCAAGAAAAGTCAGACTGATATGATGACCACAGCATCTCAAAGTATTTAAATTCAGTTTCCCCCTCAGTGGCTTTCAGAATGATATCTGTGTCATCGCCAACCGGATCTCTGCAGACCAGTGGCTGGAAACCAACAAGCTGCTTCACATTTAGCAAATTCAAAGCTTTCCACAATAAAGAATAACCAGAATTTAGAAATGGAAATGATCAGGGATTTCTGAGGACCCTTCTTGTCTTCATTGAAGTAATGTGTAGTGCCATTCAACTAAAGGTTCATTTGTCACATTCTGCTCTTTGTTATCAGTGAGTCAGATCTGGTACTCACTGGAAGCAAAAGACTTTATATGATATCAGTGAAGTGTCACACACAAATACTGGCAGAGGAGATGAATAGAGGCTGCCTTGTTGGAGAAAAGACTTTGCTAGTGAATATTTTTATATAAGAGTGAAATTACCACTGAACATAGCAGTGTACACGCCACCCCAACTGTAAAACATAGAAGTGGCAACATCATGCTGGGAGTGGATTTTCCTTAGCAGGGATGGGTTTGAGTTGGTGGAAACATGAATAGAGACAAATCGAAGGAAGGAAAATTAATTTTATTCAGCTGGCCTTTTTCACATTAAGATAGCAAATGGATGGAAAGAAACAACACATCATCAGGTATAATTGAAATATGATTAAAATAAAAATATATTAGTCTGTCATTCATTTCAATTAAATTTGGCTGAACATACTCTCTGTTGTTGTATCAGTCAGCCATGTATTAATGAAGCTCTTTGTTTTTTTTGTTTTTTTTGCATTTTAATTATTATTTTTATCATAAATATTTTAACATTTTTGTTAAAAGTGTGAGCAGAGAGACCCGCAGTCTGCCAGCTAACAGTAAGCCGGTGCGGCTGCTGATGTGAGGCTGCAGTAAGTGACCACAGATGGGACAGAGGAACACCACCAGGAATTCACCAACAGATAGTGATGGTGAGATGGAGTCTCATGAGGCATTGAACCATTTTGGCCAATTGCTTCAACGATCCTCATAGTTCATGAGGGTTCATGTGAACATTTCACAACCTACTGGTGCAGTAACGACAGTTAGTAATATAATCTGTGATTTTTTGCAATTGTTATACTTGTTGTTGTTTTTTTCCCCATTTAAGTGTGAATAGGGCAATGATGAGCAAAATGAACGGTTATTAATTTTTATTAAAAAATAATAGTTTTTCCACAGTTATTGGTTTCAATCGGATTAGTGTAAGTTATGTGTTCAACCAATCTTTTGGCTAAACCAACCCAATCTATATTTATACAAGGGCAGACCAATACAAATTAGTCACATTAGCCAAAATAATTTTGTTTTATCAAAACTTTCAAAAGTCTGTTAAAGATAGGCTCTCTGTGTATGCACCTTGAATCCTTCTCTCTCTCTGGTTCTTTTTCCTGAAAAGAAGTCACTCGGGACAAACTCTTTAAATAACACTTTATAACTTATATGTAATTAAATAACCAGGACATGGCAACAGATTCTGATAGAAATTGTAATTTTACTCAGATCAGAGAAGTTGCTTAGAGTTACAGAAGGCAGCTGCATACCCTGGGCTCACTTCTCGGGAAGTGGCCCAGATTAACAGTTAAAGAGGCATTTTATACAATTCCAGTCTGCCACATCATCACATTTTACATCAAAAAGTTGGCAGATGAGGAGACATCCATAGCTCCAGCCTTATCAAAAATATTACACTTAGCTGAAGGACATCGCTCTCATTGCATTCCTAAATATCTGCCACATACAGAATGAAGATTATAACTGTATATCCAGACAGACGATCTGTCTTACTTAGATTAACTATTGGGGGAAACATCAGTTCTGGCATGCAACAGGCAGCTAATATTAAGGTGTAATATACTCACATATCAATGATAATTATCCTTACAAGTCCAAGGTGGGTTTCTAACCAACAACCTCAGGAGTGGAAGTTCATGTCTTACAGCTGATGCCACTAGCAAGGTGACCGCTTTCTGGAAAGAATACTACTTAAAACCAATGTTACAACTGTAATCCATGGCTTACTCAGACTTGTTGACACCTGGATGGGTCAACAAGTTTTGAAATGTTATAAACTCCTGCAATACATCTGGGAACCCATTAGTGTTCAGGTACACAATCTTAAGGACCTCTGATTTATAGAGAAGCCTGGTATTCACATGACAGCTTGTCCAGTTTTGAATTTTTTCACCTAGTTTCATTCATTAAAATTCAGCTCTGTGTAATCAATGAGTAAAATCTGACACTGGGAGGCAGTGAAAGGACTGTGGTGAATATCTATATGTGTAGTGACTCTCCCACACACAATAGTAGAGAGGCTGAACAGGGGCTATACTGTTAGAACTGAAGGGCTGGTATCAAGCTGCTCCTTTTTTCAGCACTTTTATCTGAAGACCCACAAACTTGCCATGGATTAAATACTGAGTTTGGTTTATGGAAGACCTAAAGATGTGACACATATGACTTCAACACTGTGTTGCACATATGAAAAAATCTGATTTTTTTTCCCCCCATGTTTCTTTCAGTATTGCCACACACAACTATTAGGGGAAACTGGAGGAGCAGGAGCTCCCTCTGGTCACCAGGACCTGATCTTAATTAAAAAGTGGGCAACACTGCCTACTGCTGCCTGTGTGTAATCGTTGCAGAATTCCACTTCTCTTGATGTTTATACTTTTGCTTTTATCTGCTGAACAAAACTTTTAAATATCTATTACATTTTTTAGATTTTAAAGTTCTGATTTTAAGAAATTATTTTGAACATTTTCTGTTTCTTCAGTAGTTGTGGAAATATTTGTACCTTTAATCATCTTGTTGAATTGTTTACATGGGGCTGCTAAGTGGCACAGTGGGTAGTACTGCTGCCCTGCAGCAAGAAGGTTCTGGGTTTGATTCCTGGCCCAGGGTCTTTCTGCATGGAGTTTCCCATGCAGAAAGACCCCACGCATGTTCTCCCTGAGCATGTGTTGGTTCTCTCTGGGTACTCCGGCTTCCTCCCAAAGTCCAAAAACATGACTTTTAGGTTAATTGGCTTCTCTAAATTCTCCTTAGGTGTGAGTGTGTGTGTGTGAATGGTTGTTTGTCTCTGTGTTGCCCTGCGATGGACTGGCAACCTGTCCAGGGTGTACCCCGCCTCTCGCCCATTGACAGCTGGAGATAGGCACCAGCACCCCTCGCGACCTCAATTGGGACAGGCGTGTCAGATAATGGATGGATGGAATTTTTTACATTTATTTTTCTGTTGAAACAAAATTGTTTCTTAGACTTTGACAAACTTTATTGTCATTTTGTATACACAAAGTGTATAATAAACTACATTTCAATACATACTACTTTCCGAACGGGAATGTGCAGCAGATTAGCAGTGAAATTGACAATTCCATTTCTAAAGTTCAGGAGTAAACAATGTGGGAGAGACATAGTGCAAAATGAATTGATGTGGAAGGTTCAGAGCAGTGCAAAAATAAATGGATATGGTGCAAAATGCATTAGAAACAATGAGTTGAGTTCAATTTTGAAGATTCACTCTTATTGCAGCAGGGGAAAAGCTGTTTCTGAATGTGCTGGATCAAATGCATCAAATGCTGCAAAGCCTCTTCCCAGAGGGCAACAGGGAGAACTGTCCATGGTGGTGGTGTGAGGGGTCATTTATGATGTTACAGGCTCGGGACACGCAGCACTAGGATTAAATGTCTTTTATGGGGGTAAGAGGAGCCCAGATGATCCTCTTTGCTGTTCTCACCACTCTTCTCATGTTTTCACGGTCTGAGAAGCTGCAGCCTCCACACCACACAGGGAGACAGCTGGTCAGAACGCTCTCTATGGTGCTTCTGTTCAAGGTCGTGAGGATGACTGGAGGCAGGTAGGCTCTCCTCATCCTCTGCAGGAAGTGCAAGTGCTTATGTGCCTTTTTGACCAGTAAGGAGATGTTAATTGTCCAGGTGGGGTTGTCTGTGATGTGCACCCCCAGGAATTTGGAATTTCTTCTATAGCGGTACCGCTGTCTGCAGTTTTAAATATAATTCTAAAGTTTAAGGGGCACATAATGGTAATATATGGATATGTTATATGGCAATAGCTACCCTACAATCCTCTAATAAGTTATATGGCTTTATAACTAACATCATTTGTTGCAGCCATGCAGCAAACCGTGCTGGTTAAAAACTTGTTAACTTTCTCCCCACCAGATGGCAGCATCACCCCTCTTCTCAGAGGCTGCTCATTCTTTGACATATCTGAGGTGTGGGTATATTGTCCCTCCCTGGCTGACTTCTTTTAAAACAGTTTGTCCTCACAGCAAAACATGTTTGTTTATTATGATTTAGGCAGTAATCACCAGTCATGGCTACAGTATTTGTGGACCTTGTACATTTTCAGCACAAACAGGAGTGAATGGATGTCCAGGTTGGCCAATCAATGTCTAGGTTGTCAAATTGCAGAAGCACATGCACCATATGTTGTACTAATAGGAAAAGTCAGAAGTATTTGAAAAGTTGCTTTATGGTCCCCCAAACATACTAGGTTGCTGTTTCAGCAGAGGGATTAGGTAAGCTGAAAATTTAATCAATAACATGGGTATAACAGTTTGCATATTATTTGGGTTGAATTTAATCAATGTTTCCCAAATTCTATTCTAAAAATGTAGCAGTTGAAAGACAGCCAAATATGTCAGACACATTTCAGCCAATGATAGAAATGTGCTTAGATGACATCATGATTTACATTTAAGCCCCTAAGGTTGTTTTGGTCATCTGTGTTGGTTTATGATTATAGAATAAGCCATTTTCAGAGTAAAAGTTAAAATTTAAATTTAAAGATTTAGATAGAGACTAATTCTAATACTTGTTTACAATAGTGTTGTTTCTAAACTAGCTTAAACTACATTCATACCAGAAATTCTTGATCCAAAAGAAGAAACCCTCATTTTTGATTTAGAGCAGAATCCATTTATAAGCCTTTGGGTTCTACAAAGGTAGAAAATAAAAGTTGGGTTAAGAAATATTCTCAGTTAAACTTTAATCAAAACATTCAGGAGCGATTTGTTACAATAATATAAGTTAGCAAACATTTTAAGAACTTAGGGAACATTGCATGTTACAATCTGTGACTCTTTTGCTTAAATTTTATTTAAATTGATTTTATTGCCAACAGTGAAATGTAGAATGACATTTTTACCATTTTATAAATGTCAATACTTTTGAACATATGGCTTTATTGAAACTGCACTCTGATAAATCGACTTATTCAATGGTATTGATCTGGAAATAAAATAAAAACTGGGGAAGTACTACCTTATGTATTTTTTATATTAATGAAAAGAATGAATAAAGACTTTGCAAACAAAGTCAAACATTTAAAGATGGTGCCAGAAGAAACCTTGGTGTCTTTTGATGCTACTTCTCTTTTCACATGCGTACCTATATCAGAGGCAGTGAAAAGAGTCAGGAAATGTCCTCAAAGAGACAGTGGCCTAAACAACAGGACTAATTTCACTCCAGACCAGATCTGCACCCTACTGGACCTTTGTTTTTCCACAACCTATTTCAAGTTCAGGGATCATTTTTTACAGACAGAAGTATTGTTGTGCAATGGGATCTCCCATGTCACCAATTGTAGCCAATCTTTACATGAAAGAAATGGAAAGAGAGCTTTGGACACTTTCAAAGGAACACCACCAACCCATTGTTTTAGATATGTGGATAACACATTTGTCAAAATCCAGCTGAAATTAAAGGAAGCTTTCACAAGACACATGAACTCGGTTGACCACAACAACAAGTTCACCAGAGAAGATGCCAACGACAACAAGCTACCTTTTGTGGACTGTTTGGTGAGCATGGAAGGAGAAAGAAAACCTCAACGTTGAAGTCTATAGGAAATCCACTCATACAGGCCAATATCTTCTTTTTGACTCACACCACCCACTGGAACACAAACTTTTAGTCATCAGAACCTTACAACACCATGCTGAGCATGTCCTTACAAAAACAGAAGGGAAGCACAAAGAACAGAAACACATCAAAGATGTTCTTCAAACCTGTGGATACTCAAACTGTCAAATCAGCAAGGAATTCCAAAAGACACACAGCAGGACACCATCACATATGTTGCTGGAGTCTCTGAAAAACTTAAGAGGATTTCCTCCAAACTCAAAATCCCAGTACATTTCAAACCAAACAAGACCCTTAAACAGAGACTAGTGCATCCTAAGCACAAAAGCCCCAGACCTAATGTTTGGAGAAACCAAACAACCTCTCCACAGACGCATGGCCCAACACAGAAGGGCGACCTCTTCAGGACAAGACTCTGTGGATCATCTACACCTACAAAGGACATTATTTTGAAGACCAGAATATTCACATTTTGGACAAAGGAAATATGTGGTTTGAGAGGGGCGTGAAGGAAGCCCTCTATGTTAAGAAAGAAAAAAAAACCTTAAACAGAGGGGGTGGACTCAGATTTTAGCTTTCTAAAACCTACAAGACAGCAATTGAGTTGATCACTTTCTGCTTTCATCACAGCCCCAGCCCCTTTACAGGGGAACAAAAGACCTCATCTATTCAGTCAGGCCAACAATTCTCTTTAATGACACCCCTTTCAGAGACATAGATAGGTATGGCGCTTTGCAGGCTAACAAAAGAAACCAAACGACCCCCATTACAAAGGGGTGGACCCGTTCGTCCGTTTCAGTTTGCATGTTTTCTAAACAAAAACAAGGTATTGTCGGGCTACTGTATATAGCCTTGAACTCAAAGATATTCCATTTTTTGAATTGGAAAAAGTTTCCTGGATGGGAAGCTAAACGTCTTCAAAGTTAGAAACAAAGTCCAGTTGACTGTTTTTTTTTTATTTTTTTTGTATCTTTTTTTAGAAAGACTATGACCCGGATAACTGAGAATCTTCACCGGCACAATGAATAAATAACTTATTTAATGTTGTGGTTCATAATGAAGGTACTTGTGTGTTAACTCTCCTGCATGAACTAAGATTTATAATGATATCTAAAAGTTAATTAGCATGACAGAACAGACCACGCCCCATCTGACTGACTGACTGATGTTCTAACACCACTTACTACACCCTGGAATTAGGTCATTAATCGGAGGAAGGAATACTGAAAATGTGCTGCAATAGTAAAATACAAGCAGATTTATTTGTGTTGCACACTGGAGTATTTTCTCTGTGAGGCTGTATTTTCAGTTTATATCAGGGATTAGAGTTTTATTTGGAATGTTTTTGTTTATATGTACAACCTCTTACCTAACCAGGCTTATGATGATGCACTGATGATGATGATGAACTCTGGTGATATAATGTTAGGCTTACTCATCAGTTCAGTTTTGGGAACTAATTAACCTATTTGAATTAGTACCTGCCAAAGCTATTTACATCTATCAACATTTGTCACATTACCATCACATTTTTTTTTAAGATTTTCTCTCAGAATTTCTCTGTATTCAACTCTTTCTCTCTTTAAGAATTATGAGCTTCCCTATGCTGTCTGAAAAAAATCCTAGCACAGGATGATGGTGTCTGGATCTTTTTTCATAATGAATAACATTTTGTTCTCATCTAACCAGAGCACCTTCTCCCCCGTTTTTTTTTTTTTTTTTTT
>NW_015150482.1:1490317-1516901 GCF_000732505.1 Cyprinodon variegatus
TTTTTTTTTTTTTTTTTTTTTTTTTTTTTTTTTTTTTTTTGTATCCCTTACATGTGGCCAACTGCAGAACAAACCTTAATTTTTTTATTTTTTTTTGTGGAAGATATAACCTATTATAACTAAAAATTGCGTTATGGTATATTCAAATGTCTGTTCTAAAACTCTCCTTTTGGAAAGAACATATCTTGATTGGTGGCCTTTTCTCTTTGTTGGCTAAAGAGAAACAGAAGGAATTACCCTCCCTCACTCTAGCACTTCAAATGAAGCCATCCATTGACAAAGAGACAGAGCTGAAATTCCCTGGAGCTACATTTATAGTATTGATGGCTGCATAACATAGCACAGTGGTCATGAAACATGAAACAGCTCCTTAAGAAAAGCCTTACTCAACCCCAGAGCTCCCAGAAAATGGGCTCTTTGTGTTATTATTCCAATAAGGTGTGATTTAAGTGTCCTGGAAAGTGTCACCAAATTGCAAATGATGGGAAATGTGCATTTGCACCCTACATGGAGCAAGCTTTTGCTAATTGAGAGAGTGTAAAACTGATGCTCTCCTCCTGGTTAGAGGTGTGAAGCAGAGTTGCGATGATGCTTCTGTTTCCTATGTTGTCTTTAGAAATAATCCAAAATGCATTGGGGTGAAAGTGAGGACCAAAAACAAGAGATTAAATTAGTTTTTTATTACTGTTTAAGTCATTAAGTCAGTCAAGGAGTACATTACAAAGCCTAGAAAAAAGCAGTACAGGGGTGGCAGGTGATCACCGGTCCTGGAAAACATGAACAGTGAACATGAACAGTAACATCTGGTGGAAGGTGGCAAAATGAACAGAAATACAGAGAGAACTTCCTTGGGGAAAAAAATCAGTGCTTCAGGTTGTAACAGTGTTTATTTAACATCAAACACATTTGACCATTACACATTGTGATCAAAAATATTTAAATCATATATTCCGATCAAGCCTTTTCTAAAAAATCTAAACAATAATTCTTACAGCACCTTGCAGAAGTAATCTACCCCTGAAAATTGTTTTACTTTTTTTTTTTTTCAAATTACAGCCTCATATCTAAAAGGTGAGACCAACACAAAGCAGTCCATAGTTGTAATGTGTAAATAAAGGTTCTTAAAAGGTTTCGCAGTCAGCACTGTGACAGTGTTGGCATTCTTGCATGGGCCGTTCAAACAGACAAAACATTTGAGTAATCAAATAACTTAAATGATTCATTAACTGAATCATTCCTTTTTCAGATGGGTGTTGAACCTTCCTGTTTTGTGGCCCAGAGTGACACAGAACCACTTCAAGCACAGTACCAGGTGAAAAACCACTTCTAAGATCCAATCCTCTGTGATAATAAACTCTGGAGAGGTTTAAAGAAGCTTACATTATAAATTTGTCTACATCAAGACTTGAGAAATTAGTCTTCCCCAGAAGTCCATCCAGGATGCCTGGGGCTGAGTTATTTTGCAGAAAACAATGGACATTTTAGAATCTAGATCTGCAAACTAGCGCCAATAACCTTCAGTTACAAAACAAGATGTTATGCAATACGATGTTAACTCAGGGGGATGAATACTGATGATAGCACACTCAGTTCTTTTTCCGTTAAAAAACATTGAAAGCCACACATAATTTGTGTTGGTCTATCACTTAAAATCCCATCAACACAAAGAGGTTTTGATTATAAAGGAAAAAAAGCTAAAAATTTCCAAGGATTTCATTGCTTCTGAAAGGAAGTGTTTGCATACCAAGCTAGACAGTGATATAACGTGCTGCAACAAAACAAATTCAATACATAAAAACAAATAAAATGTAACTTGATTATCTATCATGTTAGCCTGTTTATATCACAAGGTAGATTGCCTTCAGTTTTCAGATGTATGTACACTTTTAGCAACAAAAATCTGTATTTATACTGTATATAAGGATCAATTGGAAATAAGGAAAGTTGATAATTGCACTGACACTCAGTACAAGCTGCTCTCTTTCAGTGACCAACAAACTTATTTTCAGTGTGTGTCAGAACAGTCCACCCACAAAGCCACCTACACACACATGGACACACATTTATTTGACATCAACCTTATGCTAGCGGCTCTGTGTGTCAGTGACGCTGACAGTAAGCGAGGACTACAGACTAAAGGCTACTTAGACTGTATCGAAAGGACAAAAAGAAAAAAAAAAAATCACAGTTTCTGCAGCCAGTGAAATATTGCTCTGTTTGGTGTGATCACAGGGATTTGGACATGTTCAATACTAACACTTAAGTCGACCAGTGTTAGGTTATAGATACTTTGTATAAAGAATAAACTGAAAAAGAGTTCAAATGTAGACAGTACCCTTCATATTTATCAGTGCCCCTGGCGTAGATATACAATAATATAACAAAGAAAAGGTTGGAAAAATTCCTGCCCACATTTTTACTGCTTGTTTGTCCACCAATCAAGTGATTCACTGATGCTTTCCTTAATATCCACTTAAAGTAGTTATTGTAGAAAATTATCTGCAAAAATTATATTCTGTCTCAAAATTAGTAGCATAGGCACGTAAAATGTATTCACCACTGGCCCTTTACCCAGAACCAGCCGCTTTGAACTGATGAGACAAAGGCTATATCTCCACTGCAGTTTTTTGAGAGGCAGTATCACAGACTGCAAACCTACATGGCACTGCAGTCACCCATTTGCAGATGAAGATTTTACACACAGCCCCGTGCTTACAGAAATAAAGTAGTAGTATTTGCCTTCAAAGTTTCATTTGGAAAAATCATCACCAGCAGAAATGGTGTTTCAATACAGATTTGATTGAATTAAAATAATTGAATTAATTGGTTGGCCTTTACTGAAACAACAATAAACCGAGATTAAATACATGGACCTTAAACCTCAGCTTGATGCTATTTTAACCCACATTCAAAGAATGAAGATGATTCTTTGGGCTTTATCTTTTAAATAAATTTATGAATCTTGTAATTTAGATCCATGGTATGTTTTTAGAGTAAAATCTTTACCTCAGCATCTTAGTCCACTTACACCATATGCACTAGATAGGCAACAGAAAGTGGTCTCCATATATGATGGACATAGAGACACAGCTGAAACCTGCAGATCCTAAAAAACTTGCAGCCTTGCAATTAATAGTTATCAGCATATATTAGATCTGACAGACTTGTTTCCTTTATAGCTTTTCACCTTATCATTGTTCTCCTCTATTCAACAACACATTTATAAATCACACATGCAATCATGTAAAAGTCAGATTAGATATAATTTTTGGTAAAATTACAAAGCAATACCTATCTATTTGGCCACATGGAGCTAAGATTAAGATTATGGTCACTAAGTTTTAAAGGTTCATAATTCTACGTGGGTTATGCTTTTAAAAAAGTCATCTTTTTTTAGAAAGGAGCCCATACTAACCCCTTAGAGAGGTAAAAGGTGTGTGGTGCTTTTTAGAGTGCATGAAATCATCAGCTATTTGAAATGCCTGGAGGTTTTTAAATGTAAATATGGTGGCCTTTATACTGAGATACCAATAAAATCAGTTGTCTTGAGACCTTTAGCAGAATCATTTTGTTAAATCTTAAGGTACAATAAATGTAAAAGGGGTTCGGCAAAAAAAAGGCTTTTTCCATCGCCATGACAGTCCACTCAACACACAATGAAACTGTAATTTTTGTACGAAAATTAAGTATTTTTGTAAGGATGAAGGGTATTTTTGCATTACTGAATACAATTATTCCAAAAAGTTTAAGAATTGTTGCTGTGAAATGACATCACTGCAATAAATACACAAATACTTTTTAAGGCTTTTTACACGTCTCTATCGGGGTTGTAAATAAGTATGAAGGCGCTATTGATAAAAAAGCACAAAAACAATAATCTTAAAGAATCAGAGAGAAAAAAAAGTTCCCTTATATTTCCTTTCTTCCTATTCTCTTGGTTAATGCAAATTTTTCTATTTTGTTTTTTTGTTTTTTACAGTTTTAGCTAAACATTAAGACATTTTTGTTTTGGCATTTGATACAGTATCAGAGCACAAATGCCAGAATCAGGGGACAGCAAATACAGGCAAGTGGACATCTACCCAAAGACAACATAAGCTTGTTAGGATGAGGCATGTTTAAAAAAAAAAAATAGCTACCAATGTTCTATATGCATAGAACTCCTATGTAATAGAATCTGTTTTATTATTTTGGTATGAGTTATATTAACACTATGGATACTGAGCAGAGCAGTAATGCAATATAGTACACTTTAGAAAAATCAGCATGGAAAAGGCCTTTGCAAGAGACAGGGGTGCTGTAGCATACAGTTTAACAAAAGCGACACTTTTTTTCACTAAGTGGGAGTACGAGGGAAACAAACGCATGCTATTATTAGCTACTTCTACAAATATCTCTATGTACAGGCTCTTTACATGTTATAGCCAGGTTATCATTTCCTGTGCAACTAAGAAAAGAAACAGTGTTTATGTGCTTAATGTGTCAAAAACCCACATTGGCTGGTCTCAGTACTTTATATTGCGCACCAGCTTACTGTGTGGACATTAAAGAAATGGAAAGGTGCAAAATAAGATGCTTATCTACAGGGTATTACAGGAGTATTTACACCCTTTAAATGTGTTCTCCCATTAAAAAGCAGAAGCTTATTTTTTGGGGATTTTTATGTGTCAGTCCAACATACAGCAGAAGTGAATGGGAAGGAATAGACTGTATTAACAACGTTCATGCTTTAAAAGAGATAAGAATAAGAAATGATTTACTCTAGATAAAATCCTGCCTTCAGAAGACTCATATTTACCTGCCTGTCCTGTGTTGGCCTTTTTAAATTTGTTGAAGAAGATTAGTGAACAAGCAGCACCATGAGGACTAAGGAACACAGCAAACAGGTCAGGGAGAAAGATTAAATCAGGGTTAGATGATAAAGGGATCTCTAAACCATCTAGCCAAGCAATGTTCAATCCATGAATCTTAATATAAGAACAGCATTGTTGAAATCTACCAAGACATGGCTGTTCCACCACATACGGGTTGGGTGAAGAGAACATCGATTTAACAACTAACGAGAGGGTTTATTGTTACTCTTAAGTTGATGCAGAGAGCCAAAGTCCACAGGGGAGAATAAAGTGAAAGGACCTCCACTGGGTGTGCACTTCATAAATCTGCTTCTGATTGAGCCAAAGTAATGGTTGCAGTTTGTCACCTGGGATACAGGCTGATACATGTACATTGAGGGCATGGTAAGAAAAAGTATTTGAGTTACTAGGAAAACCACTGTGGCAGGCATACTTTAAAGTAACACTGCATGTCAAAGTTAGTTTTTCTTCAGTAGGTAATGGAAGCTGATCTGAGATAGTAGGAGGATTGATATGGTTAGTAAATACAGGACAATCCTTAACGAAGACCGGCTAAAGACTGATATGATCCAAAGCTCAAGCCAAGGTTCAACTTCACAGATGCTCTCTAGTCGATCTGACTAAGCTGGTGCAATTCTACAAAAGGAAATGGGTACATTTTCAGATATTTTTTATAAAACACTTAGAAGACTTCAATACCTCCCTTCCATTTCAAAATTAAGCCCCAATCTGAGCTGATCCATCAAATAAAATCCCAATATAATGTACAGTAAGGTATTCTAAGGATATAAAGGTCCAAGGGGTTCTAATGTTTTGTGAGGTCTTTTCTTTCTCAGTGTGTTTGAATCCGCTCTTACAGATTATAATGGCTGCCTACGGGGCATCATTTCTGCAATTTTCTCTAGCCGGCCTATTAACCAGTAATCAAAACAGTTTTTAATAGAGTCTTATGTATATATTTACACTCATTACTAGTTTTAAAGACAAGCAGGCTTCATGTGTGAGTCGAAAGCTTGACGGCTGATATATTTCAGCCTAAAGCTCAAGTTTAAGGAGACACAGTTTAATAATCTACCAAAATGTGAAAGTGCTGTACATGTTAGAAAAACACAAGGCAGCGCTCAGGAAAGGTAGCACACAGTCTGAATGAGATGATACTAATGCTGCAAGTTAAAAAGAAGCAGTCAGTGTCACCATGCTAGCAGCTAATGTACAATGTGCAGGAGTCAGTGGGAAATGGGAGTTCACAACGGGAGGTGGTTACTATGGGGGCCTTTAACCCTGCTCATCCATTGCCTCCGCAGCTGTGTGAAGCAAAGCAGAAGCTTCCCCATTGCAACGGGATGTGGGTTCAGCTGCCTGTGGTTCCGGGTTCAGCTCCTCAGATGAGGCTTCTCCCGTTGATTCTGCGGGTGGTGCCTGTTGGCTCTTTTCCTCTCCAGTGGGTTGCTCTGTGTTGGGACTGGGAGCAGCCTCTGGCACGGCAGCAGATGACGGCGCAGAGGGATCATTGGAAGCCTGGGGAGCTGAGGGGTCTGCAGGCACCTCAGCTGAAGGAGCAGTGGACCTAGCCTCGCTGTGCTCTGGGACTCTTAGTCTTTTCATGATGGTGGTGACTCGCACAGCTTTCTTTGGGAAAAGGAAATGTGAAAAATTATCCCTGAAAAGACGGCATGCATTCCCTCTAGTATCAATGATTACTCTAAATGTTTGGCACATAAAATGCTGAAACTTTTGCTATCTTACTGGAATTGCATGTGATTAAGCATCATAAAACAGTCAGTTACAAGTAGAAGGAGAATACATGGTTTGTAATTTCTTTACTTATAGAATCTGAAAGTATTGATGTTAATTTTCTTTAAGGGTTAGTGCTTTGTAGACTCACCCTTAGCTATAATTAGCGCTCTAATGGTTTGCTTGTCTTAAAACAGGTGCAAATGTGTTTGTTTGTGTGGAGAAGGCATTCAAAGAAACTGCAAATTGATTTAAGTTTTCAATTCAGCAGACAGCCATCCATTTTTGTTTATCAATATGCAGATTATATTCTGAGGAACAAACAAGTCCATGGGTGGAGGAAATGCGAATCTAAATGTTTGCCAAGTGCAAAGTGATTTTCCAAATTCGACTGGAGCAGCAGTTCTTTCATCCTTTCTACTGAAAATCAATTGCAAGCTGGCAGATTAAAATATCTGAAGTCACTTCAGATATTTTCCTGTCCTGTCCTGTCCTTCCTCTCCAGAACCTATGCAGATATGTAGCACCAGACTGAGTCCTGAGCAGAAGCAGCACTGCATACGGGCTAAGCTGTGTCTCTACTGTGGTGAGGCTGGTCATTTTGTTTCTGCCTGTCCCTTACTGTTAAAAGCCAGGGTCCACCAGTAAAGGTTGCTGGCGGACCAGAAGATTTCTTTAATTTCTCCTCGTCTACTTTTGCCTGCTTCACTCCATATAAATAACAAATCCCTTTCCCTATCAGCTCTACTCGACTTCGGCTGTGAAGCCACAAAGGAGGCAGTTGTATAAAGCTAGAGGACAGAAAGATTCTGTGAGCATGTGAACAAATTTGGTCATCAAACTCTTAGATTCTATGTTATATTTAGGTCTATATTTTTTATCACATAGATATACTTTGATAAAAGTCATCCCATGAACGATGTTGCTGAAGCAAAGTCTCCTTCTTGTTTTTCTTTAAATACAATCCTATATCGGAATCCAGTTATCTTCTCATAAAATATGTGGAGCTTTCCTGTTCCTTCTGAGGCATGACCACAGAATGATACCAATAATTTCACCAAAAGGATGAGTAATGTGCAATGTTTGCTTTACAACACACTGCCATGTCCTCTTTTAGATGTGGCTTTCTTTTTCATACGTTTACTTATTGGAACTCATTTCTGAAGGCAGGATCTATGTAGTACATAACTTTTACTGTAATGATTTCAATACCGAACCTATATTGTGAGTTTAAATCTTTGCAGCTGGAACCGCTTAGTGTCCCATCTTTAATAGTCTGATTTAAGACAGGAGTTACATCTTTTCTGTTTTGTTTTGGCAATCAAATATATTTCTAATAACACAGAAGAATGTGGATGTCATGAAGAAGTATGAAAGCTTTTGCAAGGCCCTATATTTGCCAGTAAGAATCATTCTTAAAGGCACTACAGCTAGAGTTGAAGCTTCAAAGCTTTGAAAGCATTTGGATGAAGAGAACAAAATGGCTCACCTTCCATTTAGCTCTGGCAAAGTTCTTTTCAATTTGTGCACAAACATTTTCTTTGATGTTCTTATCTGAAGCTGCACCACCAGAGATCCTGCAGAATGCAGAAAGAGATTAAAAATAAGAGGTTACCCTCACATCTGAGCAGTACTGTCAGTTTTTATGGCTAAAGGGAGCTGAAAAAAATCATTGCAGCTCATTATAACAGGAGGAAAACTATTCCATAAACACATGCATACTTAAGGGTTATTCTTAATTGGTTTCTTTTAGTGTTTTCCTCCCTGGTCTAGTACATATTGTAGCACAGCTAATTAAAAACATAAAGTTTGTTGAAAATAAAACTTAACAGATCAATCAAACCCTCAACAGTAACAGTATTCAGATTGGACAGGATAATTAATATTATTTTTTAAATTTTGAACGTTTGTTCTGATGAGATCTTTTTAACTATGCAGTCTGATTTATACTGAATCTGTGCAATATATCAAAGCTGCTCTGTCTACCATTCATGGTTTATAGCCTCCTGGGCCGTCAGCCTCTGGTCTTGATCCACCTCCATCAAACGAGCAACCAGGTTCTTAGCTGTCAGAGAAATGACACATGGAGGAAGGAAAATGCGTAAAGGGTTTACTTCCTGACAGGATGAAAACACAAATATAAGTGCTTTGAAAAGTCAACAGGAAGGAAGAGAGAAAGATTCCTTTTAAACGTGAAAAGCGTTTATATGAGAAGTTGCCACAGAAAGTACCTGAATCAGAGATTTCATCCCAGTAGGGAGAGTCAAACTCATAATCGCCTGCAAGGATTTTTCGAAACAGATTCTTGTCATGGTTTTCATAATCGTCATCATCGGTTTCATCATAGAAAGGAGGGTTTCCGGACAGACTGTAGATAAAAAAGAAACAAGTGGAGGGGGGTAGGAGGCGGCAAATAGTTTTGGTTCAAATAAATCTTTGCAAGATTCAGTAAATCAATCCCAACTCAGGATGCTTCCAACCAACATGGATGCAGAGAATCAAACATCAGTTTTTACATTAGGCCTGACCAACTCATTCTAATTCTGACCAACTGTTTTTTTTTTCTCACAATCAAAGGAGAAAACAAATATACTGTATATTGGTTAACATCTACTGGTTCAACAAAAAAAAAAAAAACAAAAGAAAATAACAAAACTATTTCTATTTTTGTATTAATGTGTACATTACACAAACATACAAGCCCAAAATTACATTTTGTTAACAGTTTTATCAGATGCTGGTGAAGATTCTTAGTCATCCAGGTCATAGTTATTCCAAAATAGTTAAAAAACAATCCACTGGACTTTGTTTCTAAGTTGAAGACGTTTCCCTTCCCATCCAGGAAGCTTTTTCAGTTCAAAATGTCAGAATCAGCATTTAGTTTTATCAGATTTAACTCTAAAGGTTTCATTCAGCCTAGAAGTACGTTTCTGTTGAAATATTACAAAGAATAAATGTCTCTTTTTTTTTATAATCTTTTTTTAATCTATTAGTTAAATCTATTTTAAAATGGCAGGTCAAACAATATTTATGCCCTTTCTTTTAAGAAAAATAAATAAACTTTTATTTTCATTACAAAAATCAAAGTCTTCTATAATTGTTGACCAGTTTTTGAAAGTTTCTGCTGTGTTATGTATTCAAATTATAAGAGCTGATTCGGATGCCTGGCTGATGGTTTGTTACATTGGGTTTACATGTTAAAAATGTCCCTATCTGTTGAATGAAGGGATAACTTACAGTATGTACATGATGACACCTATTGCCCAGCAGTCAACAGGTCTCCCATATCGCTGCCTGCCGACCACTTCAGGAGCTGCATAGGTAAACACAAACACCATTAATCACCAATAATCTGCTGCCAGCTTATTTCTTATTTACCTATTTTTTTATCCTCACCCAGGTATTCAGGTGTTCCACAGGGGTCTTTGATTAGTCCGTTCTCCAGCTTGGCCAGGTGGAAGTCACTGATGACGATTTTGGAGTGCTTTAGACGGTTGTAGTACACCAAGTTCTCCAACTATAAATTAAGAAAATTAGAAAACCTCACAAAGAACTAGGTCTAATGCTTGACATTATTGTTTAGCTGAATTTTTAAGTAAATCAATGACAGAAGGAAGCTTGTTTAACCTTCATGGTTCAGGTTGAACATGCTAATGTTCATAAGCCTTGAGGCGGCCTTAACTATTCCTTTGTCTTGATAAATATAAATAAACTTTTATTTGAATTACAACAATCAAAGTCTTCCACCAAGATTTCTGCCATGATTTTGACAATTTATTCTAGTTGTTTATGTACTTTTTGGATCAAAAATACTAGAAGCTCTTAGTTGAGCTGATAAGTAGTGATTCTTATCTCTGGCTGATGGTTTGTTGTGCTTGGATCACATGTTAAAAATGTTCCTATCTTTTAAATGAAAGGATAACCTACAGTATGTACATTATGAGACCTATTGTCAAGTAGTCAACAGGCCACATTGGAGAAATTTTTGGAATGTTAGATAAATGTTTGCCTTACTCCAACTCAATCTCCTGAGAACGTTTTTTTTTTTCCACAGGAATTTTTATGTGTTAAAACGATATCTCAAAAAAACTCTATAATCAGTGTAATTCTACT
Source organism: Cyprinodon variegatus (assembly GCF_000732505.1). NCBI lineage: Eukaryota > Metazoa > Chordata > Actinopteri > Cyprinodontiformes > Cyprinodontidae > Cyprinodon > Cyprinodon variegatus. The sequence continues at coordinate 1,501,018 of NW_015150482.1, forward strand.
AATTTCTTACTAGATATGCTAAGAGCTACAAGACAGCTGATGAACATAATAAAGAAAGTTCAACATTGAAAAACAGGCTATTATTCTGACACTCCAAGTAAAAATGGTTAAATCTAGTTTGGTTGAACTACTCTTTAGAACTGATTGCGGTTTTCTGAAATAAAAAATATCTCTTGATGTCGATACAGTCTGAGATTTCAAAAGATCTTGAAAGGGATAAAAAGATACTATAAAGACTGCTAACAATAACCTAGCATCCCCACATACTAAAAATTAGTTCTTCAATAAAGCTGGGTTACAAAAAATAATTAAAATAAATTTAAGAAAAAATGCACTTATTAAAAAAAAAAAAGTTATTTAGATTTACAATTTTTGCACTGGATTTTCATTTAGAGGTTTTGCAGCAGCAAATTTTGCCAGTTGCAAGTTGTCAGTTGCATGTGCTGGCTGGTAGAATTGGAACCATTGCGGTCTCAAAATCATTCACACGGCTTTGTGTTAGGCATCATACACATGTCACCACTTTGTGTTACCTTTAGGTTTCTGTGAACGATGTGCAGGGAGTGAAGGTAAGCCACCGCCTCCAGCACCTGCCTCACTACATTGCTAGTGTCCCGCTCCGAGTAATAGCCTTGATCCAGAATCCAGTCAAACACCTCTCTGCCTGTTGCACTGTGAAAAGGTAAGAGAACAGCTCAGCAACTGATTGCATGTTTGTCCACTTCTGGATAAGTATTAATTCAACTATTCTTTTCATTTTTGCACAGTTCGTCCTTCAGCAAATAGAGGAAGGGATAAGTAAAAAAAAAAAAAAAAAAAACATTTAGGAAAAATACAAAAAATAAATTCTGCTATGAGAAGGTATCTTTTGTCTTTCCAAAAATGGTGAGGAATCCATCTGGGAACTGATAATTGGAATTTCCCTTAGGATTACTCTGTTTGCTGAATATTCAGCATAATCAGAATCCCTCAAGCCCTGTCAGCGGGGAGAAAAAAATCATTTCCACATTTGGAAGTTCCTCAGAAATTAATCTGATTCCCAAAGAAAAAAAACTAGTTGAAAAGAATGGATCCTTGGGCGATCACATCTGAATACCAAATGAGGCCAAGCTGAGAGCTGCTCTCGCATCTTCTGGGCCTTGAGCAACAACGGCTCATTCCCCAGGAGCGTGTGATCAACAGAAGCAGCTCAGGGCCAAGCTGTGGCAGACACAAGTTTTTTTGGTTTTTTTTTCCCAGGCACGTCAGACATGTAAACTCACAGTTCAAGGAAGAGGAAGTACTCTTTTTTGGTCTCAAAGGCATCAACCAGTTGGAGGATGTTGGGATGTCTCACCCTGAGGAAAGTGTGTCAAAGCAGACAAAGAAGAAAAGGAAGAAATGTATGTCATTCAATTACATTAATAACCAAGGTGTTGAAACTGAATTTGAACACTTTATTTATCATATTGCAACAAAAAATGCAGCATACTTCCGGTAATGGAGCTCACCAGGCATGTACCAGTGAAACCAAAAGAGGCTAACCAAAAATAAGAACTTATTATTATCCTATCTTAAGAGTCTATGGATTGTTGCCTTCATAACTGCAGAATATGATATGGAAAGACTAAAGCTGTGTTGGAAATGCCCGCCCTGTTCAATGAACCCTATGCATCATTCAGTCGGAGCAGAGTTGCGATTTAGGACATTTATGTGTCATTATGGCTGTAAGTCACCCCTGTTTCCTAACTGTGGTTAACACAGCAGGAGGTTTACAAAAGGCAGAGGATAGAGGGATCTATGGAGCCTTTCAAAAATCTTCTGTCCCCTTGTACCTTTTTTTACATTTTGTAATATTGCACCCACAAACCTCTGTGTTTCAAATGAAAATAGAAAATGTTCGTGGTGAGTAGAAAATGAAGGCTAATCATGTTTTGGGTGTACTATTCCTTTAAGCAGAAAGAAAGTCTCACCTTTATCTCTCTGTCAGCAATTCTTTTATATTCTCTTATTACTTACTAAAATGTATATTTAGAAAAACGCATCAGTTAAGGAAAAAACATTTTAACCAAAATCAAAAGCAGTCACTTACATTTTCAAGATAAGGATCTCATTTTTGGCCGCCTTGCGTACTTTTCTCCCATCTTTTTTAAGGAATTTTTTACATGTGTACATTTTCATAGTTGCTTTATCCTTGGCCCTGAAGATCTCACAGAACTCCTCCCTGAAAGTTGAATAAATAAAAAACTATGAAAAAGTAACAATCACATAGCATATGAACAGTGAGGCAGATTAAACAATACTCACGATTTAACAATCTGGCCCAGGTCATATTTATCTGTCACATCCGAAGGATTGTGATATTCCTTCTTTTCCCCAATCGTTAAACAGCCAAATGGCATGGCCACACCCAATCTACAGTAAAACAAGCATAGAGACAGAAGAGAGGACGACATCAGAAGAAGACAACGTTCCCTTTTTGACTGTCTCTTCAAGCTCAAACTGTGCTGTAATGCATCAGATGATGACTTTTATTGCTGAGAAAGATATTAGAAAGTCTAGGACCTGTAAGCCAAAGGCAGCAATTTTAATGCAGAAATGTGTTTCATTTAACTTTTCCTAACAGAGCTTTTCATGATGCTGTAATAGCAAAACACAAGAAGATAACAGCTTCACCGTCTCAGCTCTTTGCAATCGTCTTATTCTAAAAGTCGAACAAATTTCCCTCAGTGGGCTGACAGTAACACAAGCAAGCAGTGAGGGAGCAGGAAGTGCAAGAAAATATTCTTATATGCTTACTGTAGCATCAATAATGTATTTATAAACCACTGAAAAAAAACCCTGAAAAAGACGGATATAAATGGGAAAAGACCTACATAATATGTCCATCAGGGAGGCATTACATTATGGTCATTTACAGACATGAGAAAATAATTAATTAATCTTCTTTCATTTTTTCAGTCTATATTTCATTGTAAATATTTTTGGTTGAAAGCACTGTGTCAGTTAATAAAAATTGCATGTATGTGTTTTATAAAAGTTCTATCAAATCCTCTGCTAGAGCATTTAATTCAGTTTAATGTTTGCATTTTAACTAGTCCATGCAACATTTTAATTCTTCTCTTTTTCTACCACCCTAGTGTAGATGTGTTGCACTGCTCAGGTTTAACACCCTGTTGGTGACTCAGATTGCCTAAGAACTAGCCTCAGATTTGACGACCCTCTCAGTCATAAGAATCCTATGACTGCAAGATAAGCCCAAATCATTACATCCTTTTTATCACTGACTTATTTTAACAGAATCTCTAAATACACAACTGACTACCTATAACTGGCTAACCCAACAGTTAAAGTCAGTTAGTCTCATTTAACCCCACCCTTCCTTACCTTCAAACCCTTCTTACTTCATCTCTATTCCTCCCTTTCAACTCATCCTAATCACTCAGCATCTCATCTTTCAACATAGAGGTTGTAGCATCATGCTAAGAGCTGATCTTCTTCTGGACATACAATTAAGCTGATGTGAAATATCGACCAAGCTAAATACAGGAAAACCCTTGGCAATCTAGAAATAGGGCATGACTTGAAAATTAATGCTCAGCAGCACTCTAGCTCCAATCTGTCTAATCCTACAAAGGGACTCCAAAAAATAAAAAATAAAAAAAGCAAAGGTTGTAGTTCCATCATAGGAAAAGGAGTATAAACGGGTTTTATTCTTTTTCCGATGGCATGTTGACATTCCCTGTTTTCAGTACATGATTCTCATTGAAAATTTGAATGGGTAAAAATCTTCCAAAGCATTTTCAGTGTTTGTAGCAGGGTGCTGGCCATGACACGTAATGAAAGCACCATAATGGGTCCACTTAAATCGACCACCATCAGAAACACTGGAGCATTATGTTCTGACTGCTGTCTGCCCCTCAGGAGTGCCAGCCAGTGGTTCTTAATGCTTCACGACTCAGTATGTTAACCAGTCTATCTGCAGGAACAGCTCAGTCCTCTAAGCCACATCCATATCAAGTCTCTATAGAAATGGTAAGGATGACGGCTGGTGGGAAATGTTAGGGACTCCAGGCAAAAACAGCACTCACAAAAAACAGGTTTTCTTTGCTGTCTGCTGACATCAGTTGAAAACTCTTGCATTGCTTAGCAGTGTTTAGGATTAGAGCAAATGTAATGCAAAATATGCACTGTGTCAAGATTTTTTTAAAGCAGCAGTAAGAGGGATTAATTTACCTGCAGCTAAGAGTATAATATAAATGCACCTTATAGGAATAAGTTGTACCTCTAGGAATGGTAAGCCTCTATGCAAAGAAGCAAATTGCAGAACTAATCTGATGAAAGGGAAATCCTCTAGAATTCAGAATGTTTCCCTGTTATCAGAGAGCAGGTGACTGTTTACAAATTTAGGTTACAAAAACTGTATGTGGTAATTTGGTAACACCTAAGTGCTATACTGATACATTTGGATTAATTATTATCGAGGGAAGTGCAATTATTTTTATCGCTTTGTTTTGTTACTGTATTGTGGAGAATCCGTACTAAATTAACATCTCTGTTGGATAATGTCTCCTACGCCATGCATCAAGTTGCTGCTGAACTGGAAAGCTCCTTCAGTGACAGACTGCTGCCCCCTAAATGCACCTCGAAGCGTTATTACAGATCCTTCCTCCCAGCAGCTGTAAGACTTTAAAACCACCACTGTTCCCAACAACCTCAATAAGTTGTTACCTTCATGGTGAATTTTGCACAGTTTCTATCTTATTCAGTTCAATAACATGCTTCTGCCATTGTGCACATCTCTGATGTTGTTGCTATTTGTAAATGTCCATTTTGTAAAAACGTCCACAGTTGTATATCGGTTATTTATTCTCCAGGTGTACAGTATTTATGTTGTTAAAACACTTTACAGTACAGTATTGTATTTGTTTATTTTTTAGCTCTTCAGTATTATGTTATTTTTATACACTCTTCTAAGGTCCACATTTGTGTGACCATCCCAATAAAGGGATTTTCTATTCTATTCTATACTTTTAACTTTGATTTGTAAACCTAACGGAAAAGTGCTGTGAATCAGCTTCTGCTATATGATGCTGCTCTCTGATACAGACATTAGACTTCTGTATAACAGTTTGCCTATACTGTTGTGTCTGTCCCTATCATATAAACTTAATGAATTAATAAACATTGACAGATGTAGTGGAACAATTCAGGCGGCTGACTATGCTAAAATCCTTCTAACTGCATGGCTGAAAAGTTTTTTTTTAAACAGTTTGTTCTATGCTGTGAGATTTTATGTAATTTGCCAAAACAAAGTGTCAATCTGGCAAAACATAAGCATTTTGTGCAACACTAATTTCAACTAATGTCATTGGATGTACCTTTGAAGCTTTTTGCTTACATTTAAAGTAGACATGATTTAGTGATTCTTTTTACTTCAACAATTTAATCATGAATACATATTAGGGTCCTTATAGTATTAGAAAAGCCAAAACAATCAATTGCAAAACTGGACTTCATAGTGTTTAAGTCCTTTAAATGTTCTCTATAAAAGGTGCTTGTTCAAGTAAGCTCGTCATTTATTTTAACAGATCTAGAAGCAGGCTTCAGGAGTATAACCTCAGCCCCTCTACTTATTGAACCGCCTACCTGGGATTAGATGTGACCTTAGCTCTGCTTGGAAAGCTTCAGCTGCTATTACAAAACAAATATCTTGGACATTAATTTGCTTTAATACCTTCTGATTTCCTGATATTTCCCATGATAGCATTTTGCCTAAGGCTGAAAAGAAAATAAGGTCAGGACACACACAAGCGTGGCAACAGTCACATTAATCTCTGCAGTGGATAGTCAAAGATGGATGTTTCTCACTAACTCTGCTATTATAGGAAAGCAGCTCAAGGAACCAATATTGTACCTATTGCCACAGGGGCAATACATTTGAATGATTTTATTTATTAAAGGAGAATATATATATATATACTAAAACCAACCCTATCCCTTGTGAAATGCAAGTACCCCCATAACCTAAGAAACTGTTTTAACATCCTTGAAAATGAAAGCTGCCACCAATGGCTGCTTTGGATCGCTTACAGCGCTTCTTTGCAGTATTCCTTTGAAAGAGACACACCCGAAAGCAGTCAAGGAACATGTTGTGGTAATGTCATACCCTTACTGTGGTTTCTAATTTCAGAAATTGACTTGGCCACTCTAAAGCTTTAGTCATGTTTATCTAGAGGTTGATTTTCTGGGCCATGTTTAAGAAAGAGAGATAAGCGAGAACCCAAAATAAGTCCTCCCATAAATCCCAGTATATCCCAGATTTTTGGTTTCGGAAAGCAGGAAAGCCATTATTTTGATTTAGGTTTATACTGCAAGTTACTCCGTGAACCAACTCTGGTTTGTAGCAGGATTTCTTGAGGTTATCCCAAGTTTGGTGCATATTTGAGCTGAGATCAGACACAAGAAAACCTTAAGATATGGTGTGTCCTTTACCGAAGAAGCTTTTAATCATTACGCCTCATGAGATAAGATGCATTTTTAATACCAATTCATAGATTTCTTTTAGCATCATCATTTTCAATAGCTTATCTCCATAACATTTCAGTCACAGATGACTCATTTGAAATAAAAAGGAAATGTTATTTTTGCTGTACTTTTTTTGCTGAGGGTGAATAGTTAGGGATTTGGCATTAAAGAATTACCATACAGCACATCATCTATTACAACATCTTTAAAGTGGCCACATGGATTCAAATCCTGACCTATATGTTGAAGCATTTTTTGAATAATTTTGTAATCAATTATTGAAAAGTTGAGGTTATCTGAGAATTACAGACAGAAAAGCTCCAAAAAGCTATATAAAAAAAACTGAGCATTGAAGAGTAATTAGCTTAGCTAGTAATTGCTAGTAATTAGCTAGTAATTGTTTAAATCTCTAAAGAAGAGCCATAGACCCATTTCACAACAGCTGAATACAGAAATTTTAGGATAATAAATAAAGTCAGGCTTGACCAAATTTCGATCAGTGCATCCTGGCCTTATTCCTTCCACAAATGCCAAGCCAGGCATTACAGTTTTGGCAATTTGAAATTAATTCCAAGGAAACAAGATAACTGTCGGTCTGTAGTTTTCTTCAAGAATCTGTGATGTCAGTTAAAGATTTCCTGATTTGACATACATAATCTATTTTTCATCTTCAGGTAACCAATTGCAGGATTCTCATCTTTAGAGCAAATTATGTTTTCATCAATAGTAAAAGGCATCTGTATCCCGACTCACAACAAATGAAAGGCTGTGTTGTCTTAACCAGAGTGCCAGGATATCTTGGAAAGGTTATTAGTTATATTCTTCCACTGAATGCTTCATCATGATGTTTTTCAAATAAGGAACAATCCTTTATGTCCCTCTTGGTCGAAAGTTGTTTTTGCCATTTAACTCTCCAATAGGTGACATTTTGGAAAAAAAATAACAGTTATTTACATCATTATATAGTATTTAGTGCCAGTTACAATAAATTCATGTTGTTTTTTAGTAACCCTGTTATTTTATGAAAACAAAAACCCTAAGCAATGTGATCATTTCCCCTCATTATAGCAACTTGTCTAAATGTACAGTTTTTCATTCCAATTTTAAGTAGAAAGAGTTACTTGGGAGCTTTGGCATAAAAGTTTGTAAGCTCTGTCTCTGGGGCTCTTTATAGCACCTATTAAAGTTGCAATGCTGCATATCAGTTTGCTGTTTCAGCCTTTGCAGGTCCAGCAGAGGAACATAGACATGAATATAAATAGACAACCAAGATCTATGTAACAGCGGCCAAGAGGAAACACATGTGGACACAGAAATCTGCCTTATTGCAGCAACAGTGGAGCAGAAGCAGATTAAAGATAGAAGCAAAGGTTTTTAAAAAGTAGGATAATACATAATGGAGTTAATTATTAATGTCTGGCAGTCTCTTTTTCCACTGTGCATCTCACTGGGCTTGTGATTCATGTCTTTCTTGTATCTAAGAAATCCCTGATTTCCATGGCGCTTGCTTAGCAGGGCTAGGAGCTGAAGTATGACAGCTTTGGCAGAGCACTTATAATTACCAGCCTCCTGTCTTCAGCCTTTGTCTAATCTAAGTTCAGTTAATCATCCTGCCTGTCTAAAGTATATACAACTTCTCTCATTTGTCAGATGACACAGAAGAATTGGGTTCTGCCCTCATCCTGACATTATACCGTTTAAGAACCTTAAAAAAAAAACAAAGAACAATCTAACCTTTTATGCCCTAGTAATTCAAAACACTGCTCTCTTTCTTACTCTTACTAGTTTCTTCAATATTCTGTAAATAAGAAAAAACTGCAAAACTCCAGAAGCTAACCATTTATTCTTTACAGCCAAATCATAGCATTTCTATAGCAATACTTCAGAGCAGCAAAACCACTGGTTTTGCCCTCAACATAACCGATTTCAGTCCAGCCTCACTGTTATTGTCAAAGCTCTACAACAGTCACAGTGGTTATAATGGGTGGTTTGATAGTGGTGGAATTGCAACAAATACTAATAGTGGAAATACTCTTCAAGTTCAGTGCACAGAAAAAAAAATTAGGTTTGCTGCATTTTGCATGAATAGCCTGTAAGTTATGCAGATGTTGTGAATATGTGGTTAGGTCACATCAATTATTAAAGTGATTCAAACCTGCAGATAAGCTGACTCTGCTACAACGGCATGAATAATAATGGTAGGCTGTACTTGCCTTGCCAGAGGGCAATTTAACTCTGCTGTGTGGATATCTTATTTAATGTACTGTATCAAATTCCATAAAAAATATTAAAGCAATAAACCCTTTTCCTTAGCAGCCAACGGTTTATCATGAGGCACCCTCTCACACTGTTGTTCAGCTTTGGTAATTCAAACAGTGCTCAAACAGTGGTGACCTGTCTATTTTGTAGCCCCTCCTCCACAGATGGTAGAGAATGGATGGATGGATGGATGGATGGATGGATGGATGGATGGATGGATGGATGGATGGATGGATGGATGGATGGATGGATGGATGGATGGGCTAAATCAAGTTGAATAAACAAAACTAGACTTGGAATGAGCTTACATATGGTCTAATTCCAGACTTACTAAGCTTAAGCTATTCTACAAAGAATGAACAAAAAATAGTCTCCATGTCTGAAAATGTAAAAGAAACAAAGCTTTAAATATGCAGATATTTAACTTAAATGTATAAATGTGATTAAAGATCCATATTTGATTTTCAAATACTAGTTAGTGTTTCTTTTTCATTTAAATGAAACATTTTGGACTTTATTTAAAGGCGACATCCAGTCATATTCAGAATTCAAACTTCTGAAAGTACCTTACAGTAAATATGAAATTATAACTTACTGTTAAATAAATGATACATTTTTTAATTAAGAGTAATTTTCATTTGATAGTTCTTTACTGGAGTTATCCATGTTGGTCAAAGAACACTACTGCCACCTACCAGTTTGTGACGTCACGGTGTGGTATCGGCTGTTGAGCAAGTCCCAATGCTGTATCTGGGGTTTGTAACAACGCGCTATTGTCTAAGTAATCTTAAAAACATTTTTCTTCGAAATGTTGGCTACATAACACATGTTCTTTCTCTGGCCAGAAGTTCAATGGCAAATCCACCCTATTCAAGTTGGCAATCTAGTGGTGAACCCATCCATGGGCGATCATGAATCAGAAAGGTGAAATAACAAATTTTTGTTTTCACTTTTACCCAATGTAGTATTACAACATCCAACTGACATGTATGTAGGCATTGTCAGTTCAACTATAGCTCTCGTGAATTTCAATGGTGAAGTCCTCGCTAAAACTTAAATAATTGTTGTTGATTGCAGACTTCTCTGGTAGTTCCCATTGATTTTGTTTGTAAAGTGGGGAGAATGACCTTCGGCTTGCCACACCGTGACGTAACTGGCGGAAGATGTCAGGAGTGAGGTGTTACTATATTTGGGCAATAATGGCCGATCCCAGACTCAGTGATCGCTATGAAAATTATTGTTTTCATTTTTTTACTGATTAACACTAAATTCATTAAATCACCATGAACCTATTAATTTTAGGTGTAGATAATGATTTAATGATTAATTCTTGCTGACCGGGTTAGGGTCAGTTTAATCGAATCAGTCAAAAAAAGAAACAAACGGACAAGGCCAACTAAGCCAGTATTATGTAATCAGACATGCTCCTCTAACACGATTATAAAACCAAGATGCATCAGACCTGTCTCTAAAGCAGAAATATTTCCTGTTTGCTTGTTTTCAGATGTTATACTATCAGCTGCTATGTCATGCAATGTTTATTAATTGTAATTGCCTTCAGGTCAATGAGTCGATGCAATCAACTGGTTTTCCTTAGATAGAAAACTTTAATTTAATTTGACTGTATGATTTGGTGAACTGTAAAGTGCCTTGAGATTACGTGTTGTGAGTTGGTGCTATAGAAATAAACCAAATTACTAATCAAGTAAACTGTACATACATTACATTGTATTACATCTGCTAGTTTAGATTCATGTCTTCAGCCTGAAGGAGTAGGTACTGTAGTTCCCTAATGGTGCAGTAGACAATACTGCCTTTTTATATAGTGCAGTAGAACCCTCCTTTTTTGTAGTTAAGATAAAATAACTGATGGATTCTAGTACTACATGAACCATGTTTCTGTACCATTAATATGTCTTTCTATTTCTTTCAGATAAGATGAGCACACAAAATCAGGCAAACAGACTAAGTCACTTACAATCAAACAAAAGATTAATCTAATCCTGCATCTTTTAAGATTTGAAACATACTCTTGGTTTAAATTGTTAAGTTCTAGAAACCTGTTTTGTTTAACCTTCATGCACCTGCACAGCGAAACATAATGTGTTAAAGGCCTTGAGGTGTTGTTCAAAGTACAACTTTAATTCAACCTTTGTGTAGGCTAATTAAACTAATTAGTCTAATTAAACTTTGTGAGTTAGTTCCCCCTATAAACTGCAGAGATAAATACAAGCCACTCCCAAGCCACTCCCTTTTTGCAAGAAGTCCAACCTGACTGTGACCTCTTTTTAATAAAAACTTGTATGCTAAGGACAATAATAGTGAACTTAGAAGCAAGGACGTAGGATGCAGATGTTTACCCTCCAACCTAATGACCGTTGCTTCAAACCCCAGCTTACTATTTCTTAGTAGTTGTGTCCTTGGGCGAAGCCCTTTACCTGCATTGCTTAATATTTGGTAGTCAGAGGGCCTAGCACCTGTATTGAAGCCCTGCTTCTGTCAGGGTGTCCCTGGGCAGCTGTGTGTGTACACAGCAGCTCACCACCATAAATGGGTGAATGTTTAACACAAATATGTACTGTGAACTACAAATTCATCCTTAATAGTGTAAGTCTTGAATTAAATATGCTGTTATGCATGCAGCTCAAAATCTGTTATAGCTAACTGTCTAACATCTTTAAAACTGTTGTTTTAACATTACCGTTAGAAAGGGGTGTGGACTCAAGAGAGAAAATAGTGCCTTTCAGTTTGATTAAGACCAAATTAAGGAGCCCTTTTCAAGGTTTTATTATTGCCATAGATTTTTCGTCAAGCTCACAGATAAAATGTGGCTGACTTGAAGTAAATTCCTTCTCTTCTAATTATCTTATCAGACTTGAGTTGGACAAAAGCGGTCAAATTTAAACATTGGTTCAAATATCACAGTGATACAGTACTTGTAGCTTTTTAGGTATCATTAGATCCCTGAGCTGCTGATAATGCTCAATAACACTATCATTTAGGAAAGTGGTAGTTTGATTTTTGCTAATTTCCTTATTTAATTTTCTTTTTTGACTTAGTAACTGAAATATTATAGTGTGTCTGAAATATTAATCAATGGAATATTATAGTATAGTGTAAAATATATGAACTCTATAATCAAATAGTTTCAATGACAACTTTTCAATTTCCAGTTGCACTGTTGGGGATTTTAAAAGTAAATGTGATTATGTATAATTATTTATTTGATAATTAGTTTTAAAAATGTGTTCTCTTTATGTGTGCCTCACAGCTCAATCACAGCAGATAGGACATCTTGCTGAGAAGGCGACTTTTAATGCTAATGTTTAGTCTGTTTATTACAATTCACTTCTTGTCCATCTCTAGCACAACTACCCAAAGATCCTTCTATTTACTTTCAGGATATAAAACAGTGGCCAGCAGCTTGTGCCTTATTTTTCATTCCAAGCAAAAAATTGTTTTATCCGCTACTCAAATTGTGTATTAGTTGTTTTCACTTGAGCTTCTCTCTGTAATGCCAGCAATATGTGCATACTGTAATCTGAGCATTGTGCCTCTCCCTATTTGCAAATAATGCTCCCATAATTTCTAATTTTAGCCCAAGAAATGTTCCTGCTCCTGGAAGCCATGTACCTTTATGTCATTTCAATTTAATACAAGGAAGTGATGTGAGCACCGTGTATGGAAAACACGGAAAGATAGCAGCATTGCTTAAATGCGCAGTCAAGGATTAAACTGATCTGGTTAGTGTGAGGTGAAGGTCAGTTTGGGTAGACGATAGGGAGTTGATGAAAAATCTAGAGCAACTCTGGAGTGCTTTGTTCTGAGTGAATACTAAACTCATTGATTCATTTACAGGAATAAACAGGGAGAGAAGCTTAGCCGTGTTTCTCAGAGAAGACCAGATTCATAGGGATTAAAAATATGGACTGGTGCAAACAGCTTTACACTGAAGGAAAAAATGCAAATCTCAGTGATTTATTTACTGAACAAACTGCATGGTAAAATGAGATTCAACATGTCCGACTCCCGGTATGTATACTCAAGGATCTTCTCAGAGACATACCATTAAAACCAAGATTATTAAGACGGCACAAGGGGGCAACAGAGAGTAACTCAAAAAAAGCAACAGAGCTTAAATATAACAGCGAATGGAAAATAAACCAAAGATCAACAATCTTAATGACATAGAAAACTAAAAATTCTAAACTCAAAGTCTAAAATGAGAGAACCATAACACTACTCTTTTGATTGGTCTCAACAAGGCCCCCCTCAGGCTACAGCTGGTACAGAATGCTGCAGAGCAATTTTTATACTACGTGTGCTTATATTATGGCGTCTTGCTAAATGTTGATTTGATTTTAAAAGGATTTTATTTGTATTTATTTGCCAAATAGGCTGATCCCCTTGGATTTATTGGAACTTTTCAAGTCGTACATACCTGTTGCTATTATTGGATCTGCTGACCAGATACTTTTATCTGTCAGTAGGTCAGTTGTAAATCTAAATGGAGGCAGCACTTTTGCAGTTCTGGCTCCAAAGTTGTGGAATAAACTTCTGGTGGTCAGACAGCCTCCATCTCTTGATTTTTATTTTTTTATTTTTTTCATTGACTTTTGACCCAGAGTGAGTTTTCTTTATAAATACTTGTTGTTTCCTTTTGTCTTTTTCTTTCTGGTTTTATTATAATGTGATTTATGTATCTAGATGGTTTTGTGCATGTTTTTTGTGCAGCACTTTAGTCATCTTCTACAGTATGCTGTTTTTTAAGTGCTCAATAACTAAATTGGTGTGGTTTGATATATTTGTACATAAATATAATTGTGACCATGTGATTAGTGAAGGTGCACACTAAATTAAATATATTTTATATTTTATTTTTTCATTTACCAAAGATGTTTGTTGTGTTATACTACATCATTTAAAAAAGGGGTTCTGATTAATCAATAAAAGCCTAAAATGCAATATGTTTAAATTCAAATGAATGCAAAACATCCTAGAGCAATAGAGGGAAAACTTCAATCTGATACTTTACTTTCTGTGAACAATTCTAAGATTATCAAACATTTTAGGTTATATATTTTCTGCAGTTAGGGGTTTTCGGATTTTAGAATATCATTTACGCTTATGCGTAACTATGATTTAATGTAGTACCAGTTCTTTTATTAAGCATAATAGGATCAGCATTTCTTAGTGAATAAGATCTTATTATGTAAAACAAGCTGCAAATCAATGCATTCTGCTATTTCAACATTTCTTACAAGCCTGCCCTTTTCATTCTTTTCTTTTTCCATTCTTTTTCTGGATAAAACCTTAAACACATGAAGAGCTAGCAGTCTTCTGCTGAGAACAAGCCAACCTCATTAGCTCTCTGTTCCTGCATGCTGCTTCAGTGGACAGAAATTTTAATTGCCACGCATAAAATCGACATTACATGAAAAATGATCATCTAAAGGCAGAGATAAATAAAGTGTGCTTGGTTTTAATGTCGGACTAGGGCTAATGAAAGTCCCTTCAGACTGCTGACAGTGAAATTGATAAAACATAGAAACAAATTATGAGCAGGGAACTCAAGGAGTGCTAAGTATGAAAGAAATAACAAGAGGAGACTTTAAATGGATGACATTTCCAATTAAGGATTGGTGCAATGGCCACCACAGGGAGAGATCAGTTTCCTGTAGCAAACTGAAACTGTTAGTTAGAGTTAGGAGGTAACCTCAGGCAATAGTCTAGTACTTTATCTTCTGTTATAGACTCTATGTCCTAATTTTGTGGTGTTTCTGCCTTAACAGAATATTTATATGATCCTATTAGACACAGAACTCACAACACACTTTTATATTCCAGAAGTTACACCATTATTATCAGCTAGGTCTAACAGTACCTTTGGTGCCACTATACCTGTCTTTAACAGACTGACAGCATTTATCTGCTGTTACAAATTTTAGAATTCAAGCCATATGTCCATTTAATATTAAAAGTGTCTTCCTCAAGATCATCAGACGAAATTGAACATATAACTGAAAATAACCTATGGTGTACTGATATTTTAGAGAGGGGAAAAAATGACTGATTCAATTTGTGCCTAAGTGAAAAACTAATTGTCCCATAGAGAATGGGTGGTTGTGTCACCCTTAGGGGGCAAGATTGCTGTTAAGTTTCTAATTCCTGGTAATGAGTCTCTAACATCTTTAACTTTGGTGAATTCTGCCTAACTGAAGTGTGGAGAACTATTTTAGTTCAGACATACAGCAGCTCAGGTAGAGCTTAGTCCAAACATTGACAAGACCACTTTTAAATTTCATTTTCATTTAAACCTTTTTCTATAATTTGAACAAATTAAGGATGCTTTTGGAAGTGTACTTGAGATTGTTATCTTGTTGGGTAATGGCTGGTTCAAATGGCAAGAATATCATGCTGAGTTCTTTCCCTCTCGAGAGCCTCCAATATTGGGAGCCTCTAGAAACCAATAACTGGGGTGATAATAATTTTTTAAGTAAAAAGTAATATGCCCCAATCAGTGGCGCCTCCAGAAATTTTTCATAGGGGTGGCCAGATGAGGCCACTTAAATTCTTGGGGTGGCACACTGAAGCTAATGGCCATATTTTCAGGATTTTAAGACTTAAATAAACACCTATTGATATATTTTGGGTTATTGTGTGATTTTTAATGTTACTAATGATCTAATGTGCATAGATATAGACCAGGGGTCTGCAACCTGTGGCAAGTGGCTCTTTGGACCTTCCACAGTGGCTCTTAATAACTTTGGCTACACATTATATTTATATTGTGGTAATTAAATGTAATAATGATAATAAATACAGGTTTTAGCAGTTTTTTTCTTGGAATAATTGCTATTAATTTTCACAACAGAATGATGGTGAAAGTGCCAGTAATATTTAATTTTAAATCAATATTTTTCCATTATGTTGGAAACTATGATTTATTTTACATCCTTATCCACAAATGTCAGCATCCCATCCATCATCTTTTTTTAAACCTCAAAATAGACATAAAAGGGCGTTTCTTTAACAATGACAACATATTTCCTACAGTAGATCTTTATCTAAAATATAACTTGTCCTTTTTCAAAAGGCCAGGCAACATTTGGGGCTCT
>NW_015150482.1:1518007-1561193 GCF_000732505.1 Cyprinodon variegatus
TAGTCTTGTTCGCTTTCTCTGTGAGTTCTTTTAATCACTGTTGAAGGCGGGCACGCGCTAAACTGTAGCTGTTTGAGAACGCAACTGCTGCTCAATGGGACGGAGTGGGGGCGGGAGGGGGAGAGGGAAGGGGAGCGGCTGGTGAGCTACGGTGCGCGAGAAGGTCACGAAGAGAGGCAGTGTTGCTGGCTCTGCATAATGGGATAAACCGCTAAACTGACGCTACTACTACTATTTACACTGGCGAGTGGGGTGGCCAGTGGGGTGGCCAGGACATCGCCAGGGGTGGCCGTGGCCACCCCTGGCCACCCCCTGGTGGCGCCCCTGGCCCCAATAGCTGCACTAAAATGATTTCTTACTGAATTGTGTCGAAAACCAGTTTTACGATTCATGCCTACATCCAATGTTGTGTCAGTTCATATTTAAACAGAAGAAGCTCAAAGTTTAATTAACACCGATGAAAATGAACTAGTTCACATTCATAGTTCCCTTCTTCAAAAAATGAGTCCACAAACCTATAAATTAACTAGTTTAAGTTCAAGTGACCTGTCCAGGGTGTACCCCGCCTCTCGCCTATAGACAGCTGGAGATAGGCACCAGCACCCCTTGGGACCCCACTTGGGTTTAAGCGTGTCAGAAAATGGATTGATGGAAGTTCATTTGGTAAATGAAGCCACAATCCTACAGAATAGAACCTCATATTTCACCCTCTAAATGTGAGATCATAACAATTAGAAAGTAGGGGAAATAACTTGATGCAGTCAATGTATACTGTATGTGCAGTAAAGCCTTTAGCCAAATTAAATGGAACTTGCTGAAACATTCAGGTATATTGAGGTTACGTTTAGTTACCATGGTGGTGCTCCAAGGCAGCGCCCAAGAACGGCTCTTGACAATTCCACGGAATTGTCAAGAGCCGCTTAAAACACTACAAACCAAACATCAAACCAGCATCTATGATCAGGGTCACCTCATTCAATGATTACCGACCCGTCACACTGACTCCGATCATGATGAAGTGCTTCGAAAGGCTGGTTAATGAACACATCGTCTCCAGTCTGTCACCAACATTCGACCCATTCCATTTCACCCACCGACGGAACCGCTCCACTGAGGACGCCATCTCTGCTGCTCTCCACCTGAGCCTGGCACACCTGTAGGAGAAGAACACCTATGTGCGGACACTGTTCCTGGACTTCAGTTCAGCTTTCAACACCATCATCCCACAGCATCTGGTGGGCCAACTTGAACAGCTGGGATTCAATACACCCCTCCGCAATTGGCTGCCAGACCTCCTCACAGACAGACCTTAGTCAGTCCGTGTTAGGTTTATTCAATGATGATTATAAAATGAATGTCTGTGTGTGCTTATGAAACATTTGAGCAAGGGGATGCTCCACTGTGTCTTGTGATTCAGTCAGGAGACCATCCTGCCTTGTAATTCTGGTGGAGCATCCTGTCTTTATGAACTGATCAATTGTTCTGTCAGAACAAATACTGTTTTGTAACCATGTGTTATGTTCTGTTCATAAAAGACGGCTGCAGGAGGGGATTCGGAGAAAGAAAGCTTGAAGTTGGGTTGGGCTTTTTCTTTCCGCTCCTGCAGAAGTTGCTAGAATCTCTTTCCTGTGTAGACTCAGTTTCTCTTTTACAAACCTACAATTTCTGAACCTAATAGTCCGGGTCAGACAGAACACCTCTGATATCATTATTCTAAGCACAGGCTCCCTGCAGGGATGCGTCCTGAGCCCCCTGCTGTTCACTCTGATGACACATGACTGCGTCCCCACGGTGGTGGGTCTCATCAGAGACGACAACGACCTAGACTACAGAGAGGAGTTGGAGCAGCTGGTGGGCTGGTGCAAAGATAAGAGAAGACGAAGGAGATCATCTTGGACTTCAGGGAGAACCGGCCTAACCAATTTCTTGAGAGCTGTACTGAGCGAAATTTCTTTTTGTATACACTCTGTGTGTACAAAATGACAAATAAAGTCTGTCTAAATCTAAGTCTCTAAGGCTAAGGTTCTGCTGAAAAGATCTGTATCAAAAATTTATTTCCTACATTCCTCATTCAGTAGCAGATATTTACCAAGATAGCTGGTATGTTTTAACTTGATGTGTTACTTTAAATTTTAAGTGGATGTGGCTGATGTACGGACTTGTTTGTTAAGACTTACATCCATGAAAAATAATAATCCATGAAAATAAATAAATCTGTCTATGAGTCGTCATGTTTTTCTCATCAAAGATCCATGTTTTGCTCATCAGTTTTGTTATCATATCATAAAAAAGTAGTATAAAAAGAATAATCAAGGAAATAATTGTGTCATCGTCATCACTGACGAACGTAAGAGAGCTCCTTGGCTATTTTGGTGTTAGGTGGTTTTTCTAAAATGTATAATCCTCTCTGTGCTTCACAAACAGTCTTTTCCTAACAGGAAATCTGCAGTAAATATGATTGTGTGCTTGTGTTAAATTATTTTTGTTAGTAGCAGCTCGGTAAGTTCATTACAGCAGATGGAGGCAGAAGTAGCTCAGGGTTAGTGGCTACTGGGTGTACTTGTGTGTTTATTGACAGGGTTTGCAGCCATCCTTTGAAAAAAGGGATTGCTCTGTATGTAGAAGGAATGTTCCGTGCTCTGTGTTGAGATGATTAGAGTGGTATATGATAATTCCGACGGAATAAACAAATGTATATTAGTGTTTTTAATATCATAAATGAATGGTGATGACTGGCTACCTTGTGAAGCTGCTCCTGTATTTGTTTTCATTTATAAGCTGCTCAGAGCCATCTGTAACAGCCCATCAGTAAATGTCGGCCCTTGTATTCTGTATTATTACGCTCTCCTAGTCACCATCATTGTGACCTCTGACAGGTTTTCATGGTTGCGGCGTTGGAGGGCACAGCCTACCGGAAAGTGAGAGCATGAAAAGTCAAAGCAGCTTTTTTATAAGAAAGCTGAATGAGGAGGCTATTGGCACATCTTCTCTGCCTATTCTGAGATAAGTTTTCCTGCTGAAACAGCAAAAGCATGCTGTGGAAGCCTCATTGTCAATATATTTAATTTTCAAATGTAGAATATTATGAGACCTTAAAAGGTAGAATCAAAATCCTATTGAGCTGACTGAATGTATGGCATTCAAAGGTGTACTTCCTCACATGAATACATCTTGATACTACTTCCCACACAACGCAGCAAATAAAGCCAAGCCATAGAGACCATCTGTAGACTCTTTGTTGATCCCTCTAGATGTTGATCCCTGTATGACCAAAACTTTTCCGTCCTCAATTTTGTATCCTCATGTCTCTCAAGTTTTTGAAAATCACTCAACAATTTGAAAATCTGGCCATGTGAACCGGTCTTAACCCAACAAGACAACAACCTGAAGGAAACTGAAATCTCAAAGCTTAAGCAATGTGTTTGTTATTTATTATTATTATTTTCTTGCTTGATAGATGTGGATGACTTCCTTTCTTGTCCTTGAATTTCAGTAGACTGAGCATGTTTTTTTTATTTTTTTTTTAGGGCTCTCAGTTTTATTAGTCATCAGGGCAAATTGATTAGAGAAATGGAGAAGAATATAGTTTCAAATAGTTCCAGGTTGATATCTTTCCCCGTCTTCGTATAGCTGTGTTCAATAAATCAGACTACCTGTATGGAATCCAGCAAATTATTTCCCTATTGTTATACTGTCTTCTCCCTGTCTTATTCTTCCTGTATCTTGCTCCATCTAGTTGTTCCCTGCAGCAGCACCTGATCTAATTCTCTTGTTAAATGTGTTTACTCCTCTCCGTGAAATGCACCTAAAACATCAAGTAATGATACTAAACTCTACTTGCTGCTGTGCAGCGACTGTTTTTATTTTACATTAAATACCTAAGTAAAACTTTTTTTCCCTAAGCATTTTCACTTATACTAAATTGAAGCACTGAAATTCACTAAAAAGAAGATCCCAAACAAAAAAATTGATTTAATGTATTTAATCATCCATTGCTTCCCTTTATTATTTATTGTTTTTTTTAATCTATCATACATAATCGATCAATTTACCTTATGATGCCTTAATTAGACCATTTAAAAATAATCTGGTCCGACAAAATTATTCATGCTTTCTGTTTGTGACCCTGTCCAAATACTTGCACTACTCACTACACGCCTCTATGATGTGTCAACTTGGTGTAGATAAGGGCGTGAATGCGGAGCCGCAGGCTTGCAGACATTGCAGTCAGAAGTCTTCTTTATAGAGAAAACAAAAAAGACGACACCCATTCCTGTTTTTTTAATCTTACTGATTAAAAAATTAAAACTGCAGCTAGAATTTGTTTAATATTTACGTATGTGCAGTGTAATAAGATATTATTATTTTTTTTATAAATACACCTTTATAGCTGGATACAGTGTGTATCCTCCAATACATGGAGGGTGTTAATGAGCTGATCACTGCAGCACACCTGTGCCTGGTTATCTGGGTCACCTGATGAGGCATTTAAGGTGCTGGGTACTGATCATTTCCTCACTCTGAGTATCTACCCAAGTGGTACCTCTAGCTGCCCACACTGCTGAGCATTTTTCCCCCAGTTTTTACATCTTATAGATCATCTCTGTGTTTCTACCTAGTGTTCTACTGGAGCCTATTTAATCGATCCATAACATTCTCTGCATTCTTCTGCATTAGGGGTTTGCTTCCAATTCTCCAAGCCAGGATCTCAGCCTTTCTCCATCATCTGTTTGCCAATGCACCCTCCGACACTACCAGCTGCCTCCCTCTGGATGTTGATCCACTTTGCAGTCCTAACCCTTTGCCCTCTGGAATCTGACTGTTTCCCCCACAGCACCTTTCCCTGCACTGTTGAGTGGGATCACATCTATTGACAAAATAAGATATCCACAATAATTTTACTTGAACCATTCTGTAATCCATATTCTCCAGCAAAGAACTGTCCCCTTCCTGAGAACCATTTGCAAACACCTCAGTTCATTAAATATTTTTCAACAGGTTATAGTCTCCTATGTGTCACTTTGCATTTAGGTCAGAAACATTTCTTGTCCTGTGTCAGTATCAGGTTAACATACGGTCAGTGTTGTGCATGAAAGCATTCAATGAACGGTGTTCTCTGAATACGTTCATATTTTTAGCGAAAGGTGATCAGTTTTGAAGTAATGAACGTTAACGAGAGCGATGTTCATTCTAAGAATGACCGAGAAACACAGCTCATGTTTGCGTTAAATTGTTAACAACACTTGTCATTGGATAACATCAGGTGTTACAGCATTTATTATGGCAAACAGCATGATAAACCAGCATGTCTATTGCTGGTACTAGTCTACACAATTCAGGCTCATCTACTGGTATTTCTTGTGCCAGTTTTGCAGAGCAATTGGCAGAGTTTAATGAACTAACAAAAGAAGACTCAGATACAAAAAAATTAATGTTTTTGTCCAAACTGTGCCCAAACAAGTCTGTACGTCAGCCACGTCCATTTCAAATTAAAACCGACACATCGAGTTATAGTATCCAAACTATCTTGGGAAATATCTGCAACTGAATGAGGAATGTAAGAAATCATTTCCATACAGATCTTTTCAGCAGGACCTGAATGTTCCTGTATGTTTCTAAAGTTCTGTGTAATTTGGCTAAATAAAGGTTTCACTGCACGTACAGTATAGCTTGAGTGCATTGAGTATTTTCCCTTTCTTTCTATATATTATGATCACACGTTTAAAGGTTGGAATAAGAGGTTCTACAGTGTAGGATTGTGACTTAATTTACCAAATGAACTTGAACTAGATGTATATAGGTTTCTGAACTTTGTTAATTTTGTGAAAAAATGAACTATGAACGTGAGCTAGTTTATTTTCATCTGTGTAAACTGAACTTTCAGTTTCCTCTTTTTAATTATAAACTGGCAAAACATTGTATAGAGTAATAAGTATATATTTAGTGCTGTCCACTAGTTTCAGAAAATTCTTCAATGGTATTTGTGTACAGTGTTGTTTTCGTCAAAGATGATGATGATGAAGAAACTGTTTCATTGATGCTCCTTTTTTCATGACTATAACAAGAACTGACGAGCAAATCATAGTTCTTTGATGAGGAAAATATGAGGAGTTGTTGGTGTGAGTTTTCGTTGATGGGACAAGACTGGATGGAAACATTTGTAGGTGGTCTGTCAGACATTTAAAATGCATCATCAAGCTTTAATCTGATAGTCAAAAGCTAAAAAGTATCAGCCATGCAGCTGCATCCCATTTGGTCATGCTCAACACCTGGGGTGCAGTGGCGCACATTCTGCATCACCGCAGGTGTATGGGGGTAATTGTTCACAAAAAAGAATCCTCTGCTGACCAATATTATTTTTAAATTGCACACAGCAAATTGCACACAGCTTTTTTACTTTTATCCTTTTAAGATAATTAACATTGCTGGGGATTGAGGCAGTTCTAGTAGAAAGTTATTTCTTAAGGTTTTGATTTTGTTGTCAACAAACCATTTGCATATGTTTAACAGGAACACTTTCAAAGTTTTAATTAATCAACATTAATATATTCATGTAGGATGTTTATCAATGTGCATTAGATTACCTTGTACCACCCCATAACAAAATCAAGACAATATCAGTTTTTTCTTTTTTTGATAATCATTGTTCAAGCAAATTAGGCCATTCACACCCTTTATCAATTCATCCTTCCTCTGGGAAGTGCTGCCTTAAAATGAGTGGACACTGCTCCTGCTGCAGCTGGTGTCTTACCCGAGATGTTGATGGGGAATCTGTAAATAGACCAAGGCTAAACAATCTCCCAGAATGAAGTCTTTAGTTCAGAAAAATAGCAGGAGGCTGCTGGCCTAAACCATTGTGGTAAAACTGCCTCTGAGGACAAACTGACACCATAACTGTCACAAGTGACGTTACCTTCGCAATACAGCAACAAAGTAATATCAATCTACAGCACTTACTAAGTGCTTTTTTGAGCAACACCCTAAACACTTAGCACACAAGCTAACAAGCTGCTATAGACTTAAACTGCTGGAGGACACAGGGACCCTTTTTTCATCATTCTGCTTCATTCTATCTCTATTCTCCCACTTGGCAAAATATGTTAGTTCAGTCTCTAACATTATGCTCTTTGATAGTAGCTTCATCTGGCCTGTTCCTGTTTGGTTGTGACACCATCCTGGAGAAAAATATCAGCTGTGCTGCTCCCATCAACACCTGTGTTTATAGGTGTTTGAGCTCTGACTTAATTTCAGTGTAGTCTTGTTTCCCTGACTGTGACTGGCTGGATGTGCTCTCTTGGTCCTCTGATGTGGGAGCGAGTCGGGGCTCGTCTGTCTGGCTGTGTTTCCTGGACAGGGCCGCCTGTGGAGCTGGTTAACGAGTTCCTTTGCATCGCTCCTTCTTTCTGTATGTCTGCTTCTGTCTCCGGGAACCCCAGTCAGCCTCAGCAGATGGCCACTCACAGTGAGCCTGGTTCTGCTGGAGGTTTCTTCCTGTTAAGAGGGAGTTTTTCCTCTCCACTGTCGTTATGAACATGTTAGATGTTCAAAGGGATTGCCTTTGAGTCAATGAGTCAATGCAATCAACTGGTTTTCCTTAGATAGAAAACTTTAAATCAATTTGATCTGGTTGAATTGTCTCTGTAAAATGCATTGAGATGACATGCATTGTGAATTGGCACTATATAAATAAACTGAATTGAACTGTCCTCTCATGACACTTACCCTAATCTGCTCTTACATAAAAACAGTCCGACTCCTTTCACTGATAATTCTCACCCCGGGCCTCCCTCTAACCTCGAGGTGTGCAACAGGCTAAGAAAAAACTCAAAAGGCTTACATTGTCTTCAATTTTTTATGGGGGTCATACAAAGTCTAATCTAATGCAGATTGATTTTTTATATATATATATACATCCATGCATTATCTGACACGCTTGTCCCAAGTGGGGTCGTGAGGGGTACACCCTGGACAGCTCGCCAGTCTGTTGCAGGGCAACCCAAAGACACACAGGACAAACAACCATTCACGCACACACTCACACCTAAGGACAATTTAGAGAAGTCAATTGACCTAACAGTCATGTGTTTGGACTGTGGGAGGAAGCCGGAGTACCCGGAGAGAACCCACGCATGCTCAGGGAGAACATGCAATATATATATATATATATATATATATATATATATTATGCCGTAATAATATGAACACTATCCCTACTGTGAAGCATGGAGGTGTTTTCCTGTTCATAGGAAATTCCCCTGCATTGTGTATTTAACTGCATTAGTTACTAATAGTGAGCATCACTGAAGGATCAGAACAGAGGAAAACTCCCCTTCAACAGATAGAATCC
The DNA here is from genome assembly GCF_000732505.1 of Cyprinodon variegatus. Classification (NCBI taxonomy): domain Eukaryota; kingdom Metazoa; phylum Chordata; class Actinopteri; order Cyprinodontiformes; family Cyprinodontidae; genus Cyprinodon; species Cyprinodon variegatus. The sequence goes on from NW_015150482.1 coordinate 1,526,355, forward strand.
TCCAGCAGAACCCAAATCAACTTGAGCCAACAATAGATTTTACCATTATGATGGCCCACATTTCGACACTTGCAGTCAAGGACAGCATTTTAAGACCACTGCTCTAAAGCGTCCCACATCCAGTGCACAGGATCCATGGATTCAAAATGGATGTCGCTGGACTCAAAGTGGACGACAGCTGGATGCAGAATTTTTGCAATTGCATGTGGGTGCATGGTGTCACAATGTAAAATGCTTGGTATCAAAAGAAAGTTCACCATCAGGTGAACAGTGGGTGAGGAAACGGTGTTAAACTAGCTGATAAAACCTGCTTCTGTCTGTTTTTCCTTCTTTCTCCCACTAGCAGAAGGTATGGAAAATGTGCCCATGTGCCCGTGAAGTTTGGTGGGCTCACTGTATGCGCACTGCTCACCTAAGTAGGAGGGAGTCTTAAAGTAAAAGTCCAGTCACATTCAGAATTCAAACTTCTGAAAGTACTTTAAATATGAAATTATTACATGCTGTTCAATAAATGATAGGTGTTATTAAGAGTAATTTCATTTGACTGTGCTTTACCGGAGACATCCATGTTTGTCAAGGAACACTACTGCCACCTCCCAGTTTGTGACGTCACGGTGCAGTATTGGCTGTTGAGCAAGTCCCAATGCTGTATCTGGTTTTTGTCACAACGTGGTAGTATCCAAGTCATCTTGAAAACATTGTTCTTCAAAATGTTGGCTACATACTACGTGTTTTTTTCCTGGCCAGAAGGTCGATTGCAAATCTGCTCTCTTCAAGTTGGAAATCCAATGATTAGGACCACAATAACCCGTCCGTGGAGGATCATGAATCAGAAAGGTGTAATAAGTATTTTTTTTTTTCACTTTTACCCAACGTATTACAACATCCAAATGAAATGCACATGGGTATTGTCAGTTTAAACATAGCTTTCGCGAATTTCAATGGTGAAGTCCTCTCCAAAGCTTAAATAGGTGTTGCTGATTGCAGATGTCTCTAGTTGTTCCCATTGATTTCGCTTGAAAAGTAGGGAGAATGGCGCTAGGCTTACCGCACCGTGACGTCACTGCCGTTAGATGTCATGAGTGAGGTGTAACTATATTTGGGCAAAAATGGCCGGGCCTGGACTCAGTGATCACGACGAAAATTATTATTTTGGATAAATTCATTAAATCACAGCGAATGTATTAGTTCTACGTATGAAAAAATTATCCATTCATTATACCTTGCTGACCTGACTTTTCCTTTAATTCAACCCAAAGGAACAAGATATAGCCATGCCTTTAAATTTTCTTCCTACACTGGAACCACAACCAAAGTATATTTGAGTCTTACAGTTTGAAGAAGAAACAGCAGAAATTGCTGATTCCTTTAGGATAATTATTGCATACCACTGATACAAGAATGGCATCATAATCTCCAAAAAGTGAACAAGATTGGTTTTAAAATGTTGCAAGCATAATAAGTAAACACATGTTGCTTTTATTTGAACACAAGTATGTTATTTTCTGTCCCATATCTTTGCTGTGACTTACAGTGCTATACGTTTCCCCTCCTCCACAGTAGCAGGCAGTTTCTGTCTCATGCTCTCATTAGTCTCTGCTCTGTCTCATGTAGCAGTGCTCAATCTTTCAGTTGCTCCTCTCAGTTTGAACAGCTCTATTCTCCATCTGCTCCTTTTATTCCTCCCTTATATTATGTTTTCACTCAAGTGAAAATAGGAAGTTCAGAGCTTAAAAAAAGCCCTTTGAGAGTGTGGGGTTGATACATACTGAAGCTAAGGCGGCTGCACCCAGGGTTGAGATTTATTCAAAGTCCAACACAAAAAAGCAATGCATTTTCTAATCAAAATAGCCTAAAACGAACAATATTATGGATCATATAAAACATGAAACCTACAAAAAATATACACAATACAAATATAATCAGAAATAGTTTTTACCAGTAAAATGGGACATGTAATATAATGAGAGGTTCGTAAAAAGAAAAGTTTGTATGAGCTATGAAAAGAGTGATTTAATAGAAATGTTGCAGTTAATTATTTATTACTGCTTTGTAAAGGCAGAGAATCCTAAAATAAATGATCACTTTTTTGTTAGTGATGGCTATAATCTAAATGTCACTGCTGCATTTTTATATATTTTGAAAGTTATTTTCCATTTTCATGCACAGAGCTCATTATGCAGAATTCATGATTTCTCTCTCCCAACCTCAAAAATATGGGAGCAGCTGCATTATTTTCTGGTGGGATTGTTTCCCTATACATCTGAAACCTAAATCAGACGCAGCAAATGATAATACAAAATGAGAATGTTGAACTAATGTACCAATGAGATTTCCTCTTTATTAACACCATAACATATCTGCACTTCCATATTAAAAACTGAAGCTTATAATTCAATTAGACTACTATCACAATTTACAATTAGAACTTATTTTGATTCTAGCATATACTCAAACAGAAATTGGTTACTGAAAATTGCAAAATCCAGATTTCTACATCTGCTCAGAGAGAAAATACACCCCATGATTTCTTCCAAGGGAGACAGCCCTTGGAATAATTCATTAGTCTTAATAAAGAACCATCAGACTTGGCAGATGAATGTAAACTGTTTAAACATAAAAAAATACAAATGCAACAGTTTTAAGACTGAATTTGAATGTAATCAACAAAAACAAAGATGCTTTGTTTTATTTAATTCCCATATCCGTCATACAACCCATTGTAAACAAGGTTGAGATTCCGGTAACTGATACCCTTAGGGTACATCAAATTAAGTGGTCAGATGTCCTTATTTGTGTTGGACAGGACTGCATTTTTCACTTTCGAAAAACAATGCCTTGCATTTTTTGCTCTCTGTCAAATTAGACAGTGAATAAAAAAAAGAATAATAATTTTCCTAAATGCAAAGGAAGCAGAGCTGCAGTCACTGCCACAGTCCCCCATTTCCTGACGGACTTGTGCAAGATGCTATTCAAATGGAACAGGAGTATTTAAATAGAAAATATGATGGAAGCTACTTTTAAAAAAAATAAAATGCAGTCGCAAGGAAGAAAATGGAAGGTTTTATAACTTGGTGAGGCCAGGGAAAGGTAATACTCGTATATTTTTTTGACGTTTTCGAAAACTATTGTTTTTACATTTAATATGGGAGGGGAGTACGATGTAAAGCAACACTTGAAAATGAGTTGCAAAGGCAATGCACAGCTAACCTGGCATAAGCCAGATTGATACAATTCCTAATTAGGTATCTACCATATTCAGTTTTTAGCCAATCACATTTTAGTGGCTAATTTCTTTAATTTTCACTTCATTTTAAATTAAACTTCAAGTATCACAGAAATTAGCCACTCAGAAACAGCTAGCAATATCACAGTACAATCAGTACAATGGGATTAAAGAACAAACAATCAACATTTCAAAATGATCATTCAAAATAACTGTTCCAACAGAAAAGAGGCTTGATCTTTAGAAAGGGTAATGCATAAGGGTAGCCTTTTGCTACCACCAAGCACCCTCTCCCTCTGCACTTTAAAAAAAATGCACTTGCAGGAGCATGCACGAGCCCATTTCTCCTTGTGCACGCTCTGTTTAAAAGTTGCTGTTCTTTGTTATGATGATGTGGTATTTCAATAAAGAGAATAAAAAAAAAAAAGTTGCTGTTCTATTACTGTAGCTCATACAAGCTTACTGTGCCCGAACATCCACCCAAACCCCTAAATCCTTCAATCACTAGATCAAGCGGGGACTATATGGTGGACTTTATAGCAAACTCAGTTAACTGACCATTCAGACAGATGAGCACTGCTTTTTGCTCCATTGGTCACGTAAAGTCTGATTAATACTCAGAAACCAGGTCGTCTGCATGTGTGTCATAGTGCACTCCTATATGCCCCTGCCCGATCCGCAGTCACTCTGACGCACCTCTCCGAAACTGTAGGTGACTGAAGACAGTGCTGCGGACAATAGGCCTCTGATTGGTCAAATCTACATCTGCTTTACATTATACGTATTTCCTGTTTAGTACCTTACCGGCTTGTTTTGTTTGTATGGCCGCCATAGTGGAAAACAACTGGTGAAGATGGATAAGCTATAAGAGCAAGGTGTGCGACAACGCTGGGATTCCACCTGGATCCCCGCTATTCTTCGCCCTCATGTCCCTCCATTGTTGCACCTACTTGCCCCTTGCATTTTTCCACTTCCTCACCGCCTTGGCCATATCTAGACCCACGGCTAGATGTGATTGGAATAACAAAGCGCAGACCACGCTTCAAAATTAGGCATAAATAAAAATATCTGCATCTGTGTCATACCTGGACAAGCTCCCTACGACACACTGCGGCAGGAGTATACACAGCCCTAAGGACTCCTCCTCCACTGCGCGGGGCCTGCTCCATCTTTGTTATTAATCTGCTGTGACAGCAAGTCCCATAATGCTTTGCGAGGAGAGTTCTCTGCACAAAGCATTCTGGGATATATATGCCTCTTTTGAGGCCTTTCTTTTCTTTTCATACGCTTTGTAGACACGTTTTCTCTTACAACCATTTTCAAAGAACCGTAATGAGAAAGATGAGTTTCAATGACTGAATGAAACCGTAGCTCACCACAGATATACGCCTGAAAGTGCGCATGCACAGAAAAAGATAGCTAAAGGTGTGAGCACGTAGGATGACCTTACATAAACATCATCAGAATGATTGAAAATAAGGAGGACTACTTATTTAGATGATCTATCTAGAAATAAAAGATTGTCCTCTTTACCTTTAATCTTTCAATTTGAGCATTTAATTCTTAGACATTTTATTCTTTCCATCTAAAATAAGAAAACAACATAGATATGTTGCCAGGCAGTTAGTAAGGAATTGTAATATAAACAAAATAAAATCATGTTATAAACCTGTATTTAAAAAACTGGAGTTCCTCTAAAGTAACTCCCTTATAATTACATTTAAACTGGATGAATCTGAAAAAGAATACAAAACAAAAATTATAGTGAGACCAGCTTAACAAGTTTTACTTTTTTTTTTTTTTCCATCAACCCTCCTGAGCTGCTTTTATGAGCTCAGATATCTCAGTGTAAAAAAAGCTGATACAAGGCTGTTCTCTACATCCAGTCTGTTCCTCTGCTTGGTTTTGATGTGTGTCAAAGGTGAAGATGAACTCAAACATATACGAAAAACCTACTTTTTGGGTGGTAACAGCTTGTTAATTTTTTTTTATTTGGTCCTCAGAAAGTAAAACTGATCCCAGCCCTATTGTATTTTACTATCTAGGAAATAAAATATTTTAATCTACCCCTTGCAATGCACACACGGACCATTAGGGGTACGTTACCCCTGGTTGGCAATCATTGCCCTAAACGACTCAAGGGAGGAAAACTCAGCAATCAATTCCATGACTGATGTATGTATACTTCCATAAAGGACAGCAAAATTTCTGCTCACATGTAAAAATGTAACCCAAACCAAATTTGGAAATTTACAACCAAAATAGTTGGAGCCACTGCTGAGCGATCCTGGGGAGCATATCAAAGTGTGAGATGAGTGTTGGGGGTTAAGCAGGGATGTGGTCAGGATGAGGGAAAGCAGCAGCTATTTTAACCCAGCTAGATTAGCTTAGCTTGGAGAATGAGCATGGTAGTTCAGCTATGGATAGATTTTTTGAGGTAAGGGATTTTTTTACCTCTGCGACACTCGAGGTTGTGAAAGGCTTTTTGAGGCTCAGTGGGATAGTGCCTTATAAGTTTGAGCCACCGGCTTCAAAGCTGGTGCTGCAAATGCAGCCAAGAAAAGGATGATTTGTTTCAAATATAAGTCTGAGTGTGTTGTATTTATAACCAAACACGGTGCTTTGATGTAGAAAGCCTGCAAAAGCAAGCACCTTTTAAACCAATACTGTAGAAGAATTTAACTGCACTAGCCATGGTACATCTAGAAATATTGCAGAACTAAATAATCTTGCATAAAAAAAGCCACCAAGTTAAGGTAGCAAAGAAATACTTAAATATCAGTATTATCAAGAGATATTCAAATGACTATATGCGCTCCAACAAAAGCAGCTAGTCCCATTGCCTATCATTTTAGATCTGGGGGCCATTTCTGCTACTGGGAATACTTAGCCCATCATTATGTAGTAAAGCTGCAAGGTGATGTCTGAAATACAAAACATCCTAACTACCACTGTCCCTCGCTTTGTCCTTTGCACAGTGACCAGGAGGATAAACATGTGAAAACATCTGTACACTTAATTTTTCGAGAAAGTGTTTAAGACAACTGTTTTTGATTGATATTCACATCTAATAAAGTATTTTTGGCTTTGGCAGAATAATAAGTCATGTTTTAAGATTTGTTGTCTTTAAATCAGAGACCAGGAAAATCACTTGCGGGTTCCTTAAGGCTCCATTCTGGGGCCCCTCCTATTCAACATCTACATGCCCCCTTTATCTCAGATTAAAGCCAACAACAACGAAAGTTACCATAACTATGCAGACAACACACAGTCACTATGAACCCATCAGCACATTGGCTAGATGCTTAGAACAGATCGTTTTGTGGATGCGCCATAATTTTCTCCAACTGAATAAAAACAAAACTGAGATAATAATCTTAGACCGAAGGAGGAGAGATCCAGAGTTAGCACACAGCTTCAGCTACTACATCTACTGATAATGGACGAAATCTTTGTGTCATGACGGACTCAGACCTGAACCTTCAGAGAAACATCAGCCCGGTTCTGAGGTCCTTACTCTGGCTCCCTGTAGCTCAGAGAATATATGTTAAAATCCTTCTGTTAGTCTATAAATCACTTATTGGATCAGCACAAGAATGCATAACAGATTGTTTTTCAGTGTATCAACCTCCCAGACCACTCAGGGCCTATAGTTACTTTCTACTCTGTCCACCCAAAACTAGAACCGCACATGGAGAACATGGAGAAGCGGCTTTTAGTTCCTATGCTCCACTGATCTAAAAAAAAAACACCCAGAAGACTGTAAAAGTGCGGAAAGCCTGAGTTCTTGTAAAACAAAGTAAAAAAAAAAACATCTGTTTAGAACTGCCTTTGACTGTTGAAGTTAAACTATTAACTGATGTATCACTAGTTTAAGTTTGTGGTCCCACAGTTTTTGTTGGTTTTACTACCTGCTTTTATTGTGTTTTTATCTTCATTTACTTTTATTCTGCTTTTATTTTCCTTCTATTTTATTGTTCAATTCATTTAAAGCACTTTGAATTGTTCTTGTACTAAATTGTGCTATACAAATAAACTTGCCTTGCCTTTTACAGTAAGTACATCGGCTCAAAAAACTGCCCCTTAATTTTAAGAACCATAAAATAAATTTTATTCAAGCTGTGCTTTTTTTCCTGCTCCATTTGTCCCCCCATATTAGAATATTATCATTCATTAATGCACCTGCTTGTAATTTAGACCCAGTATAAAATCAAGCTGAGTTAGTGAAGGACTCAGATCGTTGGAGAACTTTAATGAACAAATAGCTTTTTGTCAGCAGGAGGTTGGTCAGATTTTAAAGAGATTTGGAAATACAGAATACTTGACAAAAACACAAGTTTAACTTTGCCTTCCAGTAGCACAATATGATTAACAAACAAATTATACATTTTAGAAAAAAAAATTTACAGACAAAAATCTAAAGGAAAGGAAATGTACTAACGCCAAGGCAAATCTGGAAGGGACAATAAGAGCAACATGAGGAATGCTAACATTATAGTTTCCTGGTCAGCCTCAGAGCTTCATTTTCTCTTTGATTTTGTTATTTTTACATTTTTTTAATCTCTTGTTCATTTTTTCCCCCTAAAATATACATTTATAGACCTGTCAAATTGTTTCCCATCTTGTTAAATATTTTTTTCTTAATAGTGAATTTAAAGTGTTGTAAAAGTGTTTCAGATTTTCTAATATGGGTTTGCACCACACAGCCACTTCAATGGTTAATCTTGAATCAGGTATGTGTTCAGATAATTACACACATATAATTTGAGCTCCATTTTTTTATGAAAAAACTACATGAGGGTACTGATCAAACTAATTTACACTGTTGTTGAAAACTGAATGATGCAGATTTTCAAATTACAACTTAGTAATGAACAGTGCGGTCAGCTGTAAACACTGAAACAGCAAGGATCAGTGACCTGTCCTATGTTTTGCCTCAACAGTCCGGAGGGAATCACAGCGCCATCTGCCCAACAGCTAAACCCACCTGCCCATTAGCAGTGCCAGGAAAAAACAGATCCCCAAACCGGTCACAATTCCTGATGTACGCACAAAAAACAATCGACTTTACATTTCAGCCAGTGCTTAAATTGTTCTAGGCACTCATGCCTGTTTCACACCCACAGTGTGAGCACATTTGTCCTTCACATAGGAAAAAGGAGCAGGCTCCAGCGCTTACAGCTCCAGAAAAGCACTCCAACTCTGTGTAATGGACTGTTTTATCCAGTGTCTAGCAGAAGGTGTTATCAAACACATTACTCTGATGAAGTATTTTTGTACTTTTAATTGACTCTTTTGACTTCTAAATCTGAGAGCAGGAAAGAGCAGCAGAGAAAAACTAAAACAAAACATATTTTTCTCACAAAGGCTTCTAAGCCACTAAACAAAGTTTTTGTAGGAAGTTTAAATCTCACTCAATCTTCAGCAGCTTTTGTTTGTATTCCCAAAGAAAGAAATCATTATAATATTAGCCAAATCAAACACAGCTGCCTGCACGTTTGCTATTTCTGAGTCTGCCTTTATCCTCAGGAATGACAAAATTTCACAAGATAGGCAACAGCCTATCTTGTTTATCAATCCCATTGTGTCAAAACAGAAGTTAGATAAGGTGACTTTGTGGGATACGTTTTGAAAATATTAGGCCCAGAAAAAATATTTTGTCAGAGTAGAGCAAAATAAGGTATTTGGTCAGCCACTGATTGTGCACGTCTCCTAATTAGAATGAAGAGAGAGGTCTGTAATTTTCATACTAGGCACACTTCAACTGTGAGAGACAGTGAAAAATTAAATACCCTGGTAATGACATTAGAAGATTAAGAATAATATATTTGTAAATAAAGGTGGAAAATAAGTATTTGTCTCATTACAAAAGTTTAATTAAATACTTTGTAGAATAACAGTAATTGGAAATGACAAAGGTCAAATGTTCCCAAGTTTTCTTTAGGTTTACACATTCTGTAGCTGGTATTTAGGTCCCTTCCTCGATGCAAATCTCCTCTAGAGCAGAGATGTTTTGTAGTTATTGCTGGGCAACACAGACTTTCAACATCCTCCATCAACATTCTATGGGGTTGAGGTCTACATACTGACTGGGCCACTCTATGACATTGAAATGTCTTTTATGGAGCTGCTTCTTCATTTGCCAGAGTGGTATGTTTGTGATCATTGTCATAATGACAGACCAAGCCACCCGCCATCTTCAGTTCTATTACTGATAAAAGGAAGATTTGGTTTGAAATCTCAAGATACATGTCCACATTCATTCTTCCTTTTACAAGGATCAGTTATCTTGTTCTCATTGCAGAAAAACAGCCCAACAGCATAATTTTTCCAACCTGGATGTTTTACAGTAGGGATGGGGCTCATGGGAGGCAACTCTTCTTCCACCAAATACAATGAGTTGATTTTTTGCAAAAATGTTCTTTTTTGGTTCCATCTGAACACATGGCAATCTCTCAATGTTCTTCTGTTTCACCCAGGTGTTCTCTGGCTAACTTAAGGTAGGCCTAGATATATACTTAGTAAGTAAGTAATTAAAATGTATTTGTATAGCACTTTTCACACATAAAAATCACAAAATGCTTCACAGTAAAAATGTAATACAATGAAACAAGGATTAGCAGACCGCCGATGTCCAGGCTACCGTCACCGGGTCAGGTTTGGTCACTCTGTCCCCCCCTGGCTCCCTGCTGCCATCCGCCGGGGTTTCCTGGACCAGCCTCAGAGCTGATGATTCGGTTTGAGTGCCCGGTGTGTTTAGACTAAGTGCTGCACTGTAGCCGGCGAAAATCCCAGACGATTTTGAAATTCCCCCCGGACATTTTTTTTAGGTATGAAAAGTAGGGCATGTCAGAGAAAAAGAGGACGTCTGGTCACCCTACCATATCAACAATTTCACTAGTATGCAGGTTAAAGTCGCTAAAAGTTAAGACCTTTTCCAATTTGATGATAGATGATAAAAACTGTAAAATCAGTAAGGAAGACGACAGCCGGACCAGGAGGATGGTAAATTACTACGCAATTAATACATATACAATTAATACAGTAAAATGTATTAAAAGCGCCTATATTGAGTGCCTGAGATTCAAAAGAGAAACAACTTTCAGAGTTAATAGCTCTGCATATGAACCTGTCAGGATACACCGCAGCAAGCCCACCACCGCAGCGTGCCAAGCGGGGCATTCCAGTAACAGAACAGCCGACTGAACAGCGCTCATTCAAGCGAACAAACTAATTTTCCCTTTGCCACGTTTCAGGTAAGAACATGAAATCCATATTCTCATAGGTGAAAAGCTTGTTAAAAATAAATGATTTGTTAGAAATGGAACGAGCATTGAGTAAGGCAAACTGGAGCGATGACAGAAGGCCAGCATCCACAACAGCTGATGGAACCGACCGTAAACAGGTGGCACGGTCACGGATCTCCAGCTTAGGTGTGCGGTCAATCACTGGTCACACAGCACACTAAACATTGGTAGTGGAAGGTCCATGTTTTCATTACAGTGTCGTTCAGACAGAAGACGTTCTCCTCCAATGGATAGAAACATCCTGGCACTGCAGCTGGGGAGCGTTTCCTGCCACATCTTGGAGGGAAACTGGCCGCAACCACCTACTTCGTTGTCCACACTAAGGCAAGAGCACATCGTTCCACGAGGATTGCCGCATCTTGACCTGAATGCCAGCTCTACAGCCCCTTCTCTTTAGTCCTTTTATGTTTACCAGTACCTCTGGACGTAAACAGAAGCCGATACTCAGGTGAGGAGGGAGGACACACAAGCAGTGATGGAAAAGTTTGTATTTAACTTTCCCAACTATCAAAGAGTCCTTTCATAGACTCTCTGATACCCAACAACGAGAGCAGCAGAGCCATAATTTTTAGATGTTAGGGCTGATATGGTGAAAATCAATTCATTAAAAACAATAAAAGGTGAGACATATCCAGCGCAGCAGCGGCCACGCCAAACAAAGGGGCCACCTTGTTCGCTGAGAAGCTTGTTAAGGCAGGGAGACACACCTGGCACTGCAGAATTTGAGTCCCAATCTCCATTGTGTGCCACTGATGGTAGCTTTTAAATCTGTAATGCCCTCTTTTGTATTTTGAATTTTGGTTTTCCTTAGGCCCAAAAAACAATGCAAAGGTATGAAATGCTACATCACACACTCAAGTCACAATGCTACTTTAGCCTTTCACATTGCTGAACTAGCTTGCTTGACGAGTCAGCTTTGTCACTGAGTTGACTTCAACCCTATTAACTGCCTGTCAAAAACTACAGGGACACAAGAAAAAACAGAACATGTCATGTTGATGAGTTTTGTGAAATGGCTTTTTGGTGTAACCATAAAGCGATCACATGAAAACATTCAGTCTATAAATTGATGTTATAGCCTATCATATATATCCGATCTATCCAATATTGTTAGTTCTCTTGTTTTGGCATTAAGTCTTCATAGCAGAAATACAGGTACCATTCTACTACTCTTTCTGCACCTCCCTCTATCTCTTCGCTGTCACCACTGATTGTGACTAGGAATTTTCATCCAGAGAACTTACTGTCATATTGATGATAACTGTAACATTGTGTCAACTTTGTAAGTCACTTTGGATAAAAGCGTCTTCTAAATGCATAAATAAACAAACAAAATGTTTCTTTGCATGTCAAAATATGTTGTCTTAAATGTTTGTTGATAGTTTGAAATTTGGTGCTCTATAGAGGTAAATTAAGTTTACATAAGGGTAGTGTTCTGGAAAAATTGCAACTGTAACAGTAAAACCTAGAAGGTTCAGTTATCTGATAAACACTTAACCTATCTAGTATGAGCTAATATAACCACAAAGCAGGCTCGGCTGCTCCATGAGAGCTTATGTGCTTCTTTTCCTCCCACTTGAATGAAAACAGCAGCTTAACTCTGAACGCTTTCCTCAAATCAATAGCAGCAGTCTGAACCTAAATATAGTTCCCTGTCTTTTCTTTTACTTTGTCTAGGCTGTGATACAGTTAATCAGCTTTAGATGTCCATGATGGGAAAATGTGAGAGATCACAAATATGGAGCAGTGGAATAGAGCCAGGTGACTCAGAACATGCGACAGGAGGTCACTGTGGTGGGAGGAAGTGAGATGAATGACTGAGGTGTGAATCCTTGTCACTAATGGAGGCATCCACCTCCACTGGGCGCTTTTCCTGAGGTCTGTGATTAGCTTATCTGGATCCAGCTTTATGCATTCCGCCTCACAGCTTGGTGTCTAAATGCTCTCAAGTCATTGCTGTTGTTCACTTCAAAATTGCTGATATAATTCTTAGACTGAACCCTTGAAATTTTAGTGCAAAAGTTGATGAGGTGTACAAATAGCTAAAACATGCAATGCAATGTTAAACATGCAATGTTACTTTATAATAGGCTGTGCCGGTGTTTCATTGTTTGCCCTTTTCTGTGAAACACTTTGCATTTACCAGCTGATCTAAACAATTACCGTACCTGTTATCGGTAACGATCCTGCTCAGTGCAAAGACAAAAATAAATCATTGCTTTGGTGAACTGTTTGGGAATACATCATATTGCTATACTAAGATTTAAATTAGGCCTCTGAGTATTGTTTGGTACTGAGGATGCAAATTAATATATTTATTGGTAATCCTGCAGTCGTTTTTTACAGGTTAACAGTTTTTACAGTTGTTCTAAATTTGTTCTCAAAGATTTAAGCAACTGTATTTCATCCAAGGGTGTTTTTTTTTTTTTTTTTTGCATCTAAATATTGAAGCAGTTTTTACTAATTTTTTGGGCCTGTCAATGTATCAAACGTTTTGAATCATATTTGATGGAAAATAAGTTATCATTAAGGATACCACAATACTCAGTTGCCAAGCAGAGGATAAGTAGAAACAAGAATGTGGCCAAATTCCTGAAATTAGAATTTAAACCCTTGGCATATACTTCAAAATGGGTATCCTCTGTATGATATATACCCACTATATGTGAAACCTTACAATCAGATCAAGTCAGGGCTGTGGGATTATTACTCTGAAATGTTGAGTTTACTTCCGTTAAGAAAAAACGTGGCAGTAAAATTTGTTTACATTTTACCTAAATCTGCCAGAGGTATAAATAATAAGGTTGCTTTACACATGATACACCAAGCATTCTTTAACTTTTTCTGTCTTTTTCTCAGGTCCACTGCTTTCATCTACTGTAACCGCTGAGCCTCCTCTTTGCTCCATCAGCATCGTACACAACCACATGCAAACAACCCCATTAACAGTAAATCGGGTACTTTATGATTTATATAACATTTTTAAGAAAAACAGTCCATGCAGTAAAAAGCCAATAGTAACTTTGGGTTAAAATACAGTTGTCCTACAGAGAGCATTAAGGGAAATGCTTTTGTGTATGGATGGCATTGTGGTGAAGTTACATGTCTTGAGAACATTCCCACTTCATCCTTTGTTATCATTCTCAATCTTCCTTTTGAATAAAAAAAAATCGAATCTCCGCTGCCTCCTTCACTACAACAGTGGTCATTTATGATACTTTCTAATCTACAAATTTTTAGATTTAATAATACAATGCCAATTCCTATTACACATGTAGGTATTTCCGATCCTTCACAAAGCTTGCACCCAAACCAGTATTTTTCTTTTTTTTATAGAAAAAAATAGAAATATGGTTTATCTATCTCCAAGGCATGACTACTGCATACCACAGGTGTCATTACGCAACAGAAACACACATAGAAGATGACTGTCAAATAGGGACTACAGCCTACATGAAAACAACTATAAAAAACAAGTTACCCAAATATAGTACACAGATGAGGAAGGTCATTACATTTGCATGTTTCACATAGAGCACTCATGTATTCCCTCAAAATGGTGGGCAATGTCTGGATGGCCCATATAGACAAAGACTATCCAGGACATATATCATGGATTACATGTTTAAGAATGTCACAGTGGGGGTGGAGGTTAAACGGGACCCAAATGCAGAGACTTAAGCTGAGTTGGTTTCTTGCAAGATTTAATTAAACAAAAAGGGTAACAGAAGCAAAAAATCCAAAAACAAATCTTCAAAATCCAAAAAATAATTAAAACCAGGAATATGCACAAGGGGGCAAAGAAATGGTGACAAACCAGCCAAGAGTGACTGGAGGAGAATTCTCTTCCTTCAACAGGAGAAAAATAAATGGGAGAGAGAAACAAAGACCAGGCTAATTAGCAGATTGGGAGCAGGTGTGAACAGAGGCAAGAAGGGAGCTAGGGAAAAGGAGACTGACACAAGAGGGCAAACAAGAAATATCTAAGAACTCTAATACAATCAAACATAACTAGAACACAAAGAGAATTTTTTTAAAAAAAGAGATAAAACTTGAACAGAACCAACCAAAACCATAACAAAGAATAAACTATTGACAGGAAGCATCCTGCTTCCTCTTCCTACATTCTTCTTAATGCCAACACTGCTCAGATAGCAACTGCTGACACACGTGCATTGTCAGAAGTGTGTGGCCTTACTGATTTGCTCTATGCAGATGGACATTGTTGTCTAAAGGTCAACACAATCAGTCGGTGTCACGCATCATATATGATCCCCATTTTAATTAGTTTGCTATAACCCACACTAGCTAACGCTAAAAGTTATTTTTAAACCTATTAAAGGCAGAAATACTATAAATAATCTAATTTCTTTGTTGGAGGAGGTTGGGTGCATGGTATGTTTTCTTGCAACCATTCATTGTAAATGGATGATCAAGGAAATAGTGTCTCACATATAAAGCTAAAAATTCCTTATTAGTGACCAACTTATTGTAAAAAATTTAAAATAAATCTATCCCAGCCAACATATTATCAATGAAACAAAACTAAATGAATTCTCATATATAGATACAATTCTTAAGTTATTAATTTAGCTAATAAGCTAATGTATCCTTTAAGTAGCACTAGCAGTTAAAAGTAGTCTGTTTCTGCAAAGTGTACAATAAAGAACTTTTTAAATCTAGACTAAATATTGTCTTTAGTAAATGCTTATAAGCAGCTGGTTAATCAGAACCACAAAACAAGCAGCAAACTCATTTGCAATGATTTGCTAGAGACATGTCTAAAAAAGGAAATGTACAGAAACCAAAATCAGTATATTCCACACCACATAGGCTCAGGAGAAGGTTAGAGTATGAAGTACTGATACTCTGGATTTTGTCGTCCTGTGTGTCTGTGTTGTTTCTATCCTGAGCCATGTTCAGTGACTGTTAACACTTGTAGACTGCCTGACATAATTTCTAATTTTCTTAGCATTCATCTCTACTGACTCTTCTCAGGAATTGATTTGCTTTTCAGACCCATATCTGTATTTTTGCAAAATATTTCCTCTTGAGGATGTGGTTGAGAATTGGCCATTTTTCAGGTGACAGAGAGCAGTGCAAGTGGGTGGAGTTTGTATCTATGTAATCGTGACAGCAGCAGATGCAGAGCTGAGGATGTCCTGCTTTATATCCTGCCACAACAATTTTACTGGACTTAGTATCAACTGTGTTTTATTTTGTCAAATAATGTCAGCTTTGTTGATGATATGACAGATATGTATTGGACATTTATGGAAATATGAAACAACTTGCGTCCCTTATTGGTTGAGCGCAACAACTTTTAGTCAAATGAAGGAGGTTTCTGTACTTTACAGGATGGTTTATAACCCTAAACCTGGCAAAAAGGACAAAATTCTTCAAAGTCAAATATTGAGGTTAAGTATAACTTCTTCAAAGAACAGACTTTCTGAACCTTTGTCTTTCTGAGTCTTACAGGAAAAACCCAGATATCCAGTAGAGATTAAACAGAGCTTAAAGTAGATAGCACTAGGCCACAGCTTGGACATGCCTGAGACACCTCAGCTTTCTCAAAACAGAGATCACAGCTACCTGGTCTTGCAGTGACAAGTAAAGTGTTTTCAGCTAAACTATTTGGGCTTTTGAGGATTTCAATATAATTTTCTGTGTTTTTACTTTGTTTGAAAACCAAATTGCATAAGCTAACAAGGACCATATATTGGCAACATGTTTCGTAACCAGGTTCTAATATGTTTTGCAAATTATTTATAGTTATGTAATGTTATTTCAAAAAGGGTTAAAAGACTGATACAATCTTAATTTGTATGTAATTGCTGATCTGATATTTGTTTCCTAAAATTACAATTTTTTTTAAACAACTTTAATTTTGTCTGCTAGCTCTTTGTCTAAGCAGCTACAGTACAACCATTCCAGCATACTATACATGGCCTTAAAATAAGTCCTAGAGTCAATTAAGATTTTGTTTTGTTATTCCTAAAGAAAAAGTCACATAAAGTTAAGAATCAATTATCTAAATGGTTTCTGAGTAGCGAAAACCTTTTTATTGAATACAATTCTAGCGGATATTTTATTTAGCTCTTGGATTTGCATTGTGAATTTGTTTGAAGAAATTTTAATTGCTCTGAAGTCATTAAAAGCTAATCTGGTCGCATTCCAAATCATTTTAGAAGTACTTTGGTTCTCAAACAAAAAAAATCCATACTAGACATAAAACAACAGAGTAAGTAGGTAGTAGACACAAGGACCTTTGGTCAAATTTTGGCAAGAAAATATTATGAACAATTGAGGAAAGCCATAAATGTTGTTATCTAAGCATTTAAACCCTTAGTGAAATAAAGTCTGTCTTTGCTTTAAAAACAACAGCTTACAACATGTTAGCATGGTGTACCTTGCGATCCCTATTAGAATCTTGTTCGCTTGCCTTACACAATAGTAAACACATGGGATGATCAAAAATAATCCAAAACACAGGCTTTTAATGCTTTTCCCAAAGTTTTCAGACCTGTTAATTCTGCTAGTCTCCATTTTGGAAAGGTTAGGTGTCTCCAAAGGTCAGGACAGTTCAGCTTCTCAGCCATGTAGCAGCAAAGTTGATTTCCTTTCCTTTGAGACAGAGGATTCTTGTCTCTGGCATCTCAAAGTTTCCTGCAAACTCAGAGACATGCTTTGCTGAAAGCCTGTTTTGCAGAGTCTGTTTTTTAGTTTGCCAACAGGCCCACTTACAAAAATTTCAGGAACTTCTGATTCCTGTAGAGTGCATCGCTATCAATTCATGGGGTCTGTCCGATGTGGCTAGCTCAAGAGCAGCCGCAAAAAAGGATTTGACAAGCGTGAAGTACGGGCTTTGTCCCAGAGCGTGGCCGGGGTCAGTATGTCCTTGTGAGTGTCTTTTGATGGTCTTGTAGGAGGTTGATTTGCAGCAGTAGGAGAGGATAGTCCAGTAGAGCAAAACCCCCTCCTCCTTTATCAATATACAGGAAATTGGTCCTGGATATTCAAAATTAATATCCTTAATTAAAATGTATCTTTAGGTGTCGGAATTTGCTAATCTAATTCATTAGACATAAATAAATGTAACATTTACATACATCTGAGATCAGATGTTTCATCTGAGAATAACTGTGAGAAAAGTTAAAATGTTACACATATAAGTTACAAGGTCACAACTTTGCAAAAATACAATATAAATGCACCAGTACAAATCACACAAAATAACCTGATGAAGCTGTTACTTACCAGCTGGAGGCAACAATTCACCTGAAGGTTGCTAACCAACCACTTTAAAAGAGTTCACAAAATTAAATTTGAGAATACAACTTTAAAATACAAATAAAACCAATGAAACATCAGAGAGAAGGAACAAATACAAATTTTAAACTTAATCACATTTACTGGNTGTTTACAGTTATCTTACCCCATTAAGACTAAAACAGGAAATATGGTAGGATTTTATCTTGTGAGATATTTTGCCAGGGGATCTTAATACATGCAACCTAAAGAGTTCCTGCCATCTTTAACTTGTAATGGATTCACTTAGGAAAATTTCACCCGAGAATATATGAAACACTGAGACCCAAGTTACATTACAAAAATGAAAGTGGAGGATACCAAACTTCTCATCTGGTGTTTCAGTTTTCTTGCAATTTGAAATAAGGATAAACCATAAATATCATTATGTCATCCGGTTTTCCGGAAGACATCAGTGACAGAACTGCTATAATAGTCATTATCCATTCAAACTCTTCGCTGTGATTTAGTCGGAGCACACAGGCAGTCAGGGTAACAAAAAGTAATAATGACATCAGTTCTCCACTCCTAACGCATGGAATTGACCTAGACCTCACAAACCTAGACCATACAAATGTCACCACATACCTTTCCATAATTCAACTACTAGCAGAGAAAATTTTGTACAGCAGCAACATGAATCAATGCAGAGGTAAAATATTAATACATTTCCATTAAAAATTCCCTTTCAAATGTTGTATTTGTGGATACTGGGAAGGGTGGTTCTTTGATAAGGCTGACCCCCATCCCCTATCCCTACAACCCACCCCCAGTGTTTAATGCACTTTAACTGTTTCCTCTTAGGAAATAGAACTAGGAGTGCAATATGTCATTGAAGCATTACTGCTGATCTATTCTTCTCTGATAAGATTCCATAATGAAAACAGAGTCCAACTGATTCAGCAACTCAGATTGCACAGTGAGAGTCAAGCAGAGAGAAGGCAGTAAAAGTAAGAAGCTGGTAATCTACTTCTTGTCTGATGGCAGGTACATCCTCCATCCCTCACCAATATAACACAAAAAAATCATGTCAGGAATAAGATTAAATCAAGAATAAAATTGAAAATGATAAACCTAAAATTTAGCCAGAGATTAAATTAATTTAAGGAGCTCTATGCATGGGGAGCAACAAACCAAAACAACAGATGGCAATCATCGCCACTAGTTTGGATTGAAATAACTTAATATAGGAGGGTCAGAAACACTTAAAATTGTGTCCTTCTCATGTATAAGGTGTTTGCAAATTGCAGCATGTAACAAACTCTTCGATAATTGATCCGTCAATGAAAAGCATTAGAAAAGCAAATACATTCGTACAATTTTCTAACTTTCTTTTGACACATTGCAGGCCTGTGTGTGCATTGGTGATAAATTGTCATTTAAATCCCATATCAAAGAGGTCTTTAGAATGTCCTTGTTTCATCTGCGGAATATTGCAAAAAATAGAAATATCCTGTCCAGCGGGGGTGCTGAGAAACTAGTCCATGCATTTGTTGCTTCAAGGCTAGACTTTGGTAATTCTTTACTATCAGGAAACTCAAAAACTGTAGTTAAAAGTCTTCACCTAATTCAAAATGCTGCAGCCAGAGTTTTGATGAAAATGAAAAAGAGAGATCATATATCTCTTATCCTAGCTTCTCTTCATTGACTTCCTGTGGACCCCTGTGTAGCAATGACAAATAAATAATTCTGATTCTGAATAGAATTTAAAATCCTGCTGCTACCTTATAAAGTCCCATCTTATATCAGAGATATGATTGTTCCTTATCTTCCCAACAGAGCACTTCGCTCTCAATTTGCAGGTTTACTAGTGGTTCCTAGAATTTCTACAAGAAGAATGAGAGGCATCAGGCTCCTCTCCTGTGGAACCCACTACCAGTTTTAAGCCGGGCATACACTGTGCGATTTTTTTTTTTTTTTATCATTACACACAGCTACAGCTCACACTGTACGACGAAACCGCAAGGTGTCATTGTACAGTGTGAGTTCACAGCTACAAAGGTATATTCTCACACTGTGCAGCCCGACGCTCTGATGCGATCTACCTGCTCACACTGTACTTCTAAAAAACACGTAGGATTCAGCTCCGCAGTGAGATGGCGCTACTCAGACGCCTCTCTCCGGAAGCCAAATGAGTAGAAGAGGAATATGAAGCTCACTAGGGTGAAACGCGCTGCCTTGGCAATTTTTGCAATTTTGTGTGCTGAAAGCCCTAAAAAGAAAAGGTGACGATGTATTTGGAGAAAGTCATGGCTGAGCAAACATGACTACTACGGACTGTCAATTTTACAGAAAGAACTCCATTTCACTCGCATCCCGCTATGGTTTTGTGTTTTCATCTGAGAGGAAGAAGACAAATCCTTGTTTGCGCATGCCCACTGAGCGATTTGCCCACGATGTGTGACTGAAAATCGTGATTTTCAAAAAATCTAAGATTTTCAGATCTTTGATTTTCTCTTGACCACACGATTCCTGATCAGGTGGTGGTCGTGAGAGGCTGATCGCCCCTCGTTACCCCCTGTAAACTGCAGGATGCACGATCAAGCTGAAAGTCGAAAAATTCTCGCACAACTGGAAAGCTTGCCCAAAAAGGGCAAAAATCGTACAGTGTATGCCCAGCTTTTGTCTGTGAGGCAGAAACCCTGTCTACTTTTAAGGGTAAAAACTTTCCTTTTTGATAAAGCTTATAATTAGAGTGCCTCAGGTTATCTTGACCTATCTCTATAGTTATGCTGCTATTGGCTTAAACTGCTGGAGGACATAGTGACCCTTTTTCATCATTCTGCCTCATTCTATCTATACTCTCCCTTTCTGCAGAATTTGTTAGTTCAATCTCTAACTTTATGCTCTCTCTGCTTTTTCTCATAGTAGCTTCATCTGGTCTCTTCCTGTTTGTGTATAATGCTATCCTGGAGAAGGATGTCCTCTGTGCTGCTGCCATTAAGGCCTTTGTGGAAGTTGGAACATGGCCTGTTTTTCAGTGTGGCCCTTGTTCTCTGACTGCGACAAACTGTATGTGCTCTCTTTTATCCTCTCACATGGGAGCTCGTCTGCCTGGCTGTGTGTTTCCCTGACAGGGCCGCCTGTGGAGCTGGTTGACAGTTGCCTATTGTATCTCTGCTTTTTTTTTCTATACCTGCTTCGGTCTCCTTGAACCCCAGTCGGCCTCAGCAGATGGCCGCTTACATTGAGCCTGGTTCTACTGGAGGTTTTCCTCTCCACATTCGGTACAATCATGCTTGGTGTGAGCGATTGCCTTTGAGTCAATGAGTCAATGCAATCAACTGGTTTTCCTTAGATAGAAAAGTTTGCATCAATTTCACTGTATGATCTTGATGAACCGTCTTTGTAAAGTGTCTTAAGATGACATGTGTTGTGAATTGGAACTATATAAATAAAATTAATAGCATATGTGAGTTTGAAATTGAACTTGTACAGATTTCCCCGGTTGGACGGTTGCTGTAGAGGCAAGTGAATGTCGCCTTTTCAAAAATGTCCAGTACAAATTGAATGGAAATTAAACAATGTGGGAGTGGGGTTAAAACTCAGAACCGCAGGATTCCAAGCTCTATGCGCTAACCACTAGGCTACCACACCCCTACAATGAATTAAATCATAGACAACATTTCAACAACAAATCAGAGACAACAACTTATGAGCAGGTTTTCTTGTTAATCTGGCTGAACAGTTGGAGAGGGGCACCTGTCCTAGTGGTGAAGCAAGTAAACCACAGACTAAGGATACAGTCCACAAAGAAGCAGGTGTTACAGCATATTCCGAGACCCATCATACATTGTGACTCAAGGTCCTGTCACCAGTCTGCTATTTACTAATAGTTGTTAGTTGTTGTTTCTGCCATCCTGTTATCTGCTCTTTCTAGCACCCTCACAATCTAAATTACTTACAAAGTCTCACAGAAAACACAGGTTCCCTTTTAAATTGCCTTGTGCATGTCTATGCTTTCACATTGAAGAGTGGTTACGAGCCTGTCCTGGTAGTGCATCCATAAGGTTTAAGAAAGAAATAATAAGTGGTGCAATCAGAGGCAGTGCTTTACTCTTAATGATTTCATTTGATGCACCAGTTAATAGTATGCTCACAATTATATGATTTTCATATTTCTTATTTGAGATGCATCTCTCATCTTCCTGTGTATTCATCCCATTGCATCCATCCTTTCATACCATTACCATTTAATGACTCGTTTTTTTAATAGCTGTTTTGTAGCTGTTTTTTGTTATAGACTAGTGTTTTTATTGTTGTTGTTTTAATGTTTTTTTTGTTTCTTTTTTATGTTTCAGACTTCTCACAGCATGTTATTGATCAAATAAAACAGATCAATATATTTCTGTAAACCCAGAATATATCCCGTGCGTATCTCTATGGATCTTCTCTGTATCCCTTTATTTCTACACGACAGCTGCTGTCATTTAAGGATAACTTTGCTTTCCGTTTCATGGTACAAAAGCAATACATTTTCAAAGCTCAATCAAAAGTAGTGCAGGAATTTAAATTATGCCAAAGGTATGAAAATAATACAGAAGTAAAAGGAATCTTGATTTCTTTATGTTGGTTTACATGCTGCGCTTTGCCTGAGCTGTCTGGGAGCATCACATCATATTTCCACACCATCACATCTTTTAAACAGAATACATCCGCAGGGTGTTTAAACATGACTTATAATGAGCACAAATTTAATTATATAACTTATTTTATTTTACTGACTCATGTAAATGAAGGAGGGAAATTATTTTATTCCTATATTTATGAGATCAGCTTAGCATGAGGGTTATGTAAAGTCAAAATAAATCAGCATGTGCAGCGGGTGAGTCGAAAGTCTTTTGATATTACCCTTCGAAGCAAGAGATTGCACTCGCCATCCACACTAAACCTTCCCATACTGGGTGGATGTTGTCTCTGATTTAATTCATTAAATTCTTCTCTTTTTAATAACACAAGTCCACTACAGTTACTTCCAAGGTGGTTATTGTGTCAACATTTCAACTGTCAAAAAGTATAATAAAACACCACCTTGGGTGAGTTTCTGTCAGCAGCACTGGTCCCAATAAGTGACAGGTCCTGTACTTTAGTAATGAACTGTCTGATTCATTCTCCAGACAGTAAAATAGCCTGCCTTTACCCTTACAGACATCAGGAAAGTGTAAGACACCAGATAAAAACTGCTAAATATATGAACATACTTTCCACATTCTCTTTTCATATTCCATGTTGCATTCATATTACTGTAGTTCCTTGTGGAAAATGTTTCACACTTTTTACAAATAAAATTCTAAAAAGGGATTTGCATATAGACCCCTATACTCTGATACATGTAAATAGAATCCAGTTTAAGCAGTTTCTTCATAAATCATCTTACATTTGTTGTGTCCAAGAAAAGAGGGAGAGATGCTCCATTATGTCATTAAGTCTGCTGGTTGTTGATTTCACCTCAACATGGGTGGACATGGATTTATGGAGCGAGTTACAGAGCTGTTTTATTTTTTTTTTGCCTGTGTTTTTTTTTTTTTCTACCTTTGGAAGCCACACAAAGCAGTCAGCATCCCTTGATTCAACAGATTCCTAGAGACAGAACCAGTATAGCAAATACCACCACTTCCTCAAGAAGCTACGTCTGGATAAAGGTCACTTTCAGTGGTACTTCCATTGATACATGACTAAGTTCGGGCCCTGCTGTCCCATGTCGGGGGACAAATCAACTGGACAACGTCTCTAAGGGGAGAAGGTGTTCAGGAGCCCAGAAAGGGGAAGTGGGAAATCAGTGTGAAAACATCAGCAGAGAGAGCACCAGAAATTTGACAATGCAGAAAAGGTAGGAGGACGAAACAGTCCCTCCAGGGCTAAATTCAAATGTTTTTTTTTAGAGCTACTCACAAACCAAATAAGAGCATTCCCCACTTCCTCCTTTAACAACAGTAAATGCTGGACAGGAAGAGCATTCATCGGCAGGCAAGTAGCTTATGGTCACACTGGAGGAGCTACATCAAGTAAGTAAACTTTAACTATATAGAACTTTTCAGCAACAGGAGTCACAAAGTACAAAAGCTAAATACACAACTCAGGGAGATTCTCTGGGAGGAGTCTGTTCTTAAACAACTATATGTAATACAAAAATATGGCCTTTATAATTGTCAAAGTCAATTGAAGGAAACCCATAATAACATTTTCTAATAGTCTGTCTGACACCGAAAAGGAGGTTGCTGCAAATACCTGGTAGGATAACATCCAAGGATAACATCCAAACTATTATTATGCACTACTTTGAGTGAGATGCATCACATTAAAATAAAACACATCAGGGACTGTGGCAGCAATGAAGAATAATTGTTTAAAAACACTAATAAATAGTTTTGTACTTTGCATGTAATTGTCATATCAAAAAGCACTGTAATGGACTCAAACAAAATGGTAGTTACAGTACAATTTGCAAAATGAGGTCAAAAAGGCCAGAAATGATAGAAGAACAAAATAACGCAGGGCACTGCTGCACATTTAATAGAAGCACAGATATGAATCTATAAAGCTCTACAAATAGATACTTGTGCTATCTATTTGTACAGGGAACAAGAATCACATCCCTCTCCTGGTGGAGGCCCATTTTGAAGACATTTTAATTATCCCCAATAAATTAGCAGCGATTGAAATTCTAGGCCCTGACAGTTTGCAAAGTACTCCTGAAAAGTGCTTCCTATGCTGCGCTGCCAGCAACTTACAGAGAATTAGGAGCGGATACTAGGAAAATATCTAATTGTGTACTCGCTGGGAGGCTATGTGGTGGTGTGCTGCTGTTTCCTGTAAGTGGCTGGCTGCTGCTGTTGCAGCCAAGGGACCACCTGGGGTTCTGAAGGAGGTCTTTTTGGTTTGTAAAAATCATTATGATCAGCTAACTGATGTGGGCAGAGCATAAGGATGAACAGCATTAATCTATAATGATAATGCTTAAGTTGGTTATTTTATTTTCCTCTTGGGCTCAAGGAATTTGGATCATTAACTATACATTTGAATTAGCTGCCAAGTGTACACCTAGTGATCTATCTCAAATTTAGTTGAACTACAATATGTAAATATTAGTCAGGTACTGACAGAGCTATTATCTAACATAGAGCAGGGCCAGCATGAGGTTCAAAAGGCCCATCGCATTTGGGGCGTAGTCAACATTAAAATAATATGCAGACTGGAAAATCTTATGCTTTGCACAAAAGCGTCCCAAATACGTTACTTCTCACTAATGACCAATGGTTACAGTGTGCATAAAATGTCACCATAGGTAGCAAAATAAGAAAATATTTTTCATAGCAATTTTTTTATTTGAAATTAAGATTTCAACTTTTTTTCTTGTTAAAATGTAAGACTAAAAACTGTTATGTTAATCATGATTAATCAATTATTTCAAAATATGACCTTATTCTGTAGTTAAACTTTAAGTGGAGTATACAGAACCCAAAGAATGCTATTTACTGAAACTCAGCCAACTCACAGACGTAATTAGTCCAAAACAGTGCAAAATATATATGCATATCTTCCATTAAGGATAAAAAAAAAAAGCTCTATTCTATCCAGAGCTTCTCAAGTGGCAGAGTTTAACCTCAACTGGTTCCGATTGTAAAAAAATTACTAAAAAAAGTACCTTTTGCTCTTAATTTCTTATTATTATTATTATTATTATTATTATTATTATTGTTATTGTTATTATTATTATTATTATTATTATTATTATTTTTATTATTATTATTATTGCTAAATAAAAAGTAATGGCAGATAAATCGGTTGGCAAAATAATCATAAGTTGCATACAAAGAACCTAATATGTGTAGAGAATATCTCTGCCAAATGGTTGAAAAGGCAAGTTTGCTTCTATGTTCCAAATATTCCCAGGCAGAGTGCGTAATACTAGGGGGTCTGGGGGGGCTTGACCCCCCTGGTTAACCCATGAAACCCTCTGAAAGCCTCAAAAGCAAAATTTGAAGGGGGTCTTAAATTGTGTCAAAACATTAAAAATAAACATTTTTTGTCACCAATGGTCACTAAAATATTTTTAAGCTCATCATGTCCAATATTTAAAATTCAAAACATTTATTCACAAATACGTTCAATTTTTTGCCAAGTGGAGCCAGCCAATCCTGTTCGAGTATGCAAATTAGCCATGTGCTCTTCAGCACTTAATAACACAACCAGACGCGGAACAGATTGTGTGAAGAGAGCATGTCTTCACTCCTGTTTGTGGACCTCAATGGACCTCTTCTGGACAAATTCGACCCAGTTCCATTCGTCAGAAACTAGATTAAAGCAGGACATCGCCTCTCTTCTTCCTGGAAACCAGGACGGCAACCACAAGAAGGCATCTTTGGTCGGTTCTAACTTAAGGTAAGAGGCTATTTTATAAATTGTCCTGTATGTAGGCCTTGTGTTTGGTTGTGGTCTTAGTAAAGCAGCCTAGCCTTGGAGTTGGAGAGTGATTGTATATGTGCGTGCATGCGTGTGTGTGTGAAAGAGAGAGACAGGCAGAGAGAGAGACAGAGAGAGACAGAGAGACAGACAGTCTTTGTGCATGTGTGTGTTTTCATAGACTGACTGTTCAGGCTCTTGACCGCTCCACCAGATTCACAAAAAGCTTCATTCTCCTGCCATTACCATCTGACTTTTTGCACTAGCATAAGCATTGTTTATTTTATATTATTGTACATTTTATATTTTATTGTGAAATTGAATGTTTAAATTTTTGTATTAGGAACTGATCTTATCTGTTGTGCCTGTGCACTTTATCTGTTTCACTGTTGATGAATGAGAAACGTCCTCTCGAGTCCTTGTATGTCTGGTGAATGTGAAGAATTGACATTAAAGCTGACTTTAACTTTGACATTGTAATGGTATAGGCCTATTGCATCTTGAGAAAATTTTGATTGGTATTGCACAACAATCGGGAGATGGGGACCCCCCCAAATATTGACAGGTATTTCGCACACTGTTCACAAGTTTTCCTTTTTTCTAGTGGTCTAAAAAAATAGTGAGGACAATCCCTTTTACAGATATAAATTTAATAAATTCCAATTCATATTTTAAAAAACAAACTTTTAAGCACTGAAATACCCAACTCATAATTTGGTCTCAAAAAACTTTAGATCTGCATGACAATGCTTAAAAAGAATTATTTTGTCTGTCCCTTTCTTCCTATTTATATATTTTTTTATTATACAGGAAATAAATAACAGAAAATCGGAATGCAGCCGGTCTGATTGTTTTTGTTGGGCTGGTTGACATTTTTTTTCTGTCACCAACTGGTTCAGACCTTATATCGCTTCTCAAGCCTTTTACCAGTCTGCTTTAGAGATCGACTAATACATTTTTTTTTTTTTAGGCTGATGTTGTTACCAGTTATTTAGAAGTAAGCCTACACAATTCACAGTGCTATTTTGGGACGATTGTTGGAGCTTATATTGCCTTTCCTTCCTCAATTTACATGATAAAAATAACGCAATAGGCCTCATACAACATTTTAGTATTCTTCTTCATACTCTTTCTTTTACTTTTACTCCAACTGTTGGCTGTTCTGAATGCCACCGCATCAGTTTTAAAAAACTTCCTTAAGTAAATGATAGGAAATGATCTTTGTAAACCTTATGCAATCCACCTGTTAGGTTAGTGAGTTTTCTCGATGTAAATCTGCATAATTCCTGCCCCAATAATACCATGTAAGGCTGCATATTAGTGGGAAGGCTATGAATTACCACGTTTATCAGGTTTTCATTTATAACAATAGAATTGACTATCAGAAAAAAATTACTGGTTTGGACATTGAGAATCTGCTGACTGAGAGCTTAGCAGCTGAATCAAAGGACCAGTACAATCCATACAGGAAAATAAATCAAAGTGCCTAAGGAAGAGGAGTTGTTGGTCCTATTAGGGAGAGTTTGAGATAAAAGTAATCCTTCTCATAACATTATAGACTTGACATTAAGACATTTTACTGTTTTTCCTCAACTGTCTCTAATGGTTTTGATTAGCTGAGCTCTGACAACCTTCACAGCCGTTCTATTGGGTTTAAGTTAGTGAGGGGAACTTGTGTCTAACCACAACAGGGCAGAACATCGACCTGAAAGGGCTGTTGTGATTGTCTTGTTCTTTTTTTGCAAAGAGGGATAATAAAATGCCAACTGAGTGAATTAACATCTATCTCCTTTATTTAACGGGATTGCAAAGCTGAATCCCACAACAGCTGTAAATGCAGTGGTTGCACTATTATGGAAACCAAAATAAAAATCCTGATCTGAAAATACTCAATGAAATCCACTAGGGGAAGGAAGAGGAGCAATATATGAAGTAAATGCTTAATATGAGTTCTGTCATCAGTAAAATGTAAATTATAATTACAGAGTTACATAATATTTAAGGATGTAGCCTAAAAAATTGACAATTGCTCCAAAGAAAAGCAGATGAGGTCATTTAGTGAAAAACTAGGGTTGGATAACAGCTGACCAATAGAGCAAGTCTGGAGAACTTGTAAAATTTGTTAATTCCCGAGAAAATAGAAGTAGGAGAAAAATGGTGAATGTTACATTTTCTCCTAAATTACTTGTGCAAACAATGCAGGAATGGATTCATTCGTACAAACACTTCTTGAGTGAGGCCCACTTATAGCAAATGTTCACAAGTCTCAAATTAAACTAAAAATAAATATTTATTAAAACATCAAGCAAAGTAAAAACAATGGATAGCAGCTGAAGGGAGAGGAAATGCAGACACGTATTGGATTATACCTATATTAGCATTTCACAATCATAATATCAACCAAAAATATTGGCAGGCTGATGCATCAGCCTATCTCTAGTTTCCTCCCTAACAACAACAGTCTATTCACACTTTCAAGAAACTTTCGAAATGAAACACAGACTCAGGCTGAAAATCAGGTTCTCTGAGGTTTCTCAAGAAAGAAAATTAAAAGTTTTTTAAAATGATTTAAATTGCGGGGCTGCTCAGTTGTGCAGTGGGTAAAAATATATATTTTATTTCTCATCCAAATTTAATGGTTACTGATATTTACTAACTAATCACCTATTTTGATAATTATTGATTTATTTGTGGAATTGTGGCACTTTTGGATTTCCATAAAATTAAGTGCATAGTTAGTTGTTTTTTTAATACCTGCAAAATTTATTGATTTATTTATTTTATTATTATTTATTTTATTGTTTCCAACAGTCGCAATAAGTGACACTGAATGTCAGCCCTGTGTTGTGACTGCAGGACCCTCGGAGGGCTGCAGCATCAGGACCAAACTATAGAGCGATGCGCCTGCGGAGCCACAGCGAGATAAAGTGTTGCAATAAACTCCTGATCAGAACTCAAAGCCCCTGAAACAAACTAAGAATTTACGATCAGGAAGAAGTCTAAAATTCATCACAACCCCCTTTAAATGTCTCTACTTCACTCTTAAAATTAATCCGTTTTATAATTTATGAAGAGAGGTTTACTCGAATATATATTTTCTTGTATAGCCTACAGTACAGTAAAATCGTGTTTGTTTGGTTGCTGTTGTTTTTTTGTTTTGTTTTTATTGTTTTTATCAAAAGGCATTGTTCTCCCTCTTACTGTCACCATTACTCAACAGTTTTTTGTCAGGGAAATATCCATTTAATACAAACAATTTGTAAGAAATGTGCTGTATGGTGCAGGAAGCAGATGAGACCGCGTCGTTTCCGATAACCGCCGAGAAACATTTCGCGCTTTTCAGAGATCCTAACTTACCTTGGCAGCAAAAAGCGCTTCTAAATTCAAGATCCACTGACTGTCGAGAAGTCGAGTGTGACCACGGAGAACCGCAACACTTCCCCCGAATCTGAGCGTTCCGGCGAAGTTTGGAGGTATAAAAGTACTTCGAGCCAAATACTTGCGCTCCTGCAGTTAGTAGTACTGTACCATCTGTTGTGCCGTGCGCATCGAGCAGCGCGCGGCGAGGAGAGGAGAGGAGAGGAGGAGAGAGGCTGCAGGGGGGTCCAGAGCGAATAACCCCCCAGAGGATGTGGAAGCGCACACTCATGTAAGATTGCGGAGCCATAAAAGCTCATTTAAGTTGCACCAAATAAGCAGCGTCTGACAACTTTTAATTAGTAAGAGGAGACCCGAAAATATGCATTTAGTTTAAATGCTTGGTTGGTCCCTCCATTTCTGTGGAACATATCAAAGGCGCAGAGGAATTTTGTGGGCGTCGTGGTAAAATAAAAAAAAAAACACAAAAGCAAAACAAAACTTAAAATTACTAATATTTTATTGCTGTGGATTATTCGTAGCAGGATATAAAAAATCAGGCTTTAATTTCAAGCAGGCTATATTTATCGAGTAATATTACTCAAATATCCAATAAATGATTGCTTTTTATATACTAGCGCTAACAACAATAACTGGAACATTTATTTATTTTATTGTAATTCAGTAAATCATTGTTTCTGACCTCCTGATTTTCTATGGAGTAAAAATGGTCACGGTCTTGGTTCTGTTATGTTTTACTTTGCTCCATGTTTTCTAGTTTTAGTGGTTTAATTCCTATTTTGTTGTATTTTCTGGATATATTTGAGTTCTAAGGTTTTTATTTGTTCCCCGCTTGTGTTTGTCTTCCTTTCCCTAGCTCCTTCTAGGGGTGTAAATAATAATTTTGTATCGATCCATCCGACGATCCCATGCATCGACACCCCAGCAAAAGTATCGATTCAGCTCTTCTAGCGGGTCCAACTTCATGAGTTGTTTTCCGCAGTTTCGGTCATAAAAACAAAACAAGCCGGCCTCCTGTCTGCGGCACTGTCTGTGGTCTCCTACAATTTGGGAGAGGTGCAGCAGAGTGTCTGTGGAAGGGGTGGGGACGTCGACACTCTGGAGCCGAGGTATTGGATTGTATTCATTGCACTGATATTGTGCTGTATTTTTTAAGCAAGGCCATTCAGAATCTATAACGCAGGGGCATTATTATATTTCAGTGAATGAGGTTTAATAGGCCTAGGTGTAGTACAACTTTTCTACTTCTGCTATTTGCTGGTGTTTCTCAAATAAAATGCATAACCATATTAGAGGTTTCATTAATTTATTTCAAATTTGAAACATTGTCTAGCCTGTAAGGTTAATAAAAAAAAAAAATTTAACGAATTAATCGAATCGTATCGTGGCGTATACTTGAGTTTCAAAAATAATCGAATCATTGGGTCAGCAAATCGATGCTAAATCACATCGCCAAGAGGGGTGTGATTTACACCCCTAGCTTCTTCCTAGACTGCTCTCTTCACACCTGCTCCCAATCTGCTTGTTAGTCCTCTCTTTGTTCAGTCTACCATAAATACTCTCCTTGTGCAGTTCCTCAGCTCTGGTTCCTCGTCGTGGTCCGTCTTTCTTTGTCTTACTTCATATACCCTGGCTCCTAGTTTTTGTTTTCCTCTGATGTCTCCATGGTTGTGGTTTGTTTTATATTTTTTATGTTGGATTTTTGGATTCCCGCCTCTGTTACCTGTGTTTATTTCATTAAAGCTACAAAGACCCACCTCTGCCTCTCCTCCAGACTAGTGGACTTTTAAGATTGCAATTACAACATTAATGAAACAAAATAACACAATTAAAGATTAACTGCTTAAATTGTCTAACCAACCTCAATGAAAAATTAAATCTCTGCTAGATATTTGAATAAAGGTATCTTTTATTTTTTGCAAAATAACACATACCTTATTTGGCATAAAATTAAAAAACATTAATGACAGGCAATCCCTCCACTAAGATTAACTGGAACCCACGGCTAATTCTTGGCATTTGATGCCACATTCTCCTACCCTAAGATGACAAAGTCATGAATGCATTTAGGAAAGCAACTTTAACTTCAGGGTGTTTACTTTTGGGGACAGTTTAAATCCATCCAACTCCAGGAAAAGTTTTTGGAAGAAAAAGTGTACAAAAGTGTAGTGCAAAGTGGCAGGGTATGCCAGGTTCAGGGTTTGGCAGTCCTTTTGCACCCTGCAAAAATTACTGTTGTTGGGACTACCTCTTGCTCTGTGTGTGATCCTGTAACGTCTGGACTCAGACCAGTATCAATCGTGCTGTGAGTTACAGTGCGCATGTGCCATGCGTGCATTTCAAAACGCTACATTTTTAGACGTTTAAATTTTATGTAGTATTTTTAGGTTTATGTACATACTGCTATAAAACATTAAACTAGTGTATGGAAATCTAATTAAAACTTACTCTTTCCCCAAAGTTCATGTATTATATTAAAAAAAGGTTTAATTTTACTTCAGAAGCTCTAATTTTAACTGAAGCTTAAAAATACAGAAAAAAAATTATGACAAATACTGTAATAGAGTTTACTGCACCAAAAAATATACTTTTTTCAGTGTAGGTATTGATGTAATGAAAACA
This sequence comes from Cyprinodon variegatus, assembly GCF_000732505.1. Lineage (NCBI taxonomy): Eukaryota > Metazoa > Chordata > Actinopteri > Cyprinodontiformes > Cyprinodontidae > Cyprinodon > Cyprinodon variegatus. Next base: position 1,558,599 of record NW_015150482.1, read on the forward strand.
AGGAATATTCAGTTTTATTCCTTTCTGTTCTTTTCTGTTCTGTTCTATTCGGCATAAGTGATTTTAAAAAAGATACTTTTTAAATTGATTCAAGAAAAATATTTACTTATACCAATCAAGGTAATTGAGTATACAGTTACAGAGAATAACTAAGAATTATCTTGATTGGTCTGAGTAAAGTGATGTTTGAGGAAAAAGCGCCTGCATCACAGCTTCTACAAGGTGATTGGTCTTTGAATGAGAGAATCTGAAGAAAGCTGAAAATTTCTGAACCAAAGGGGATCTTTGTCTCAGCCACAACAGGGGGGGGGGGAAAGTGTGTGACAATAATTCACTGGTCATGCTTTGATCACTGTTTCCTTATTTTTAGCAATGTTGTATCATAGCACCTTTACAAAAAGTGGTCACTACAAACTCTGGCATTTTTTGACTCAGCTCCCTTGAAGTCAACAAAATGTTAGTAAGCCATTTTCCCTGCATCTTTTCTAGAAATCCTTAGTGAGAGGCTCTTTTTTAATATCTTCACAGGGAACATGAAAGTATCCTTTATTGGTCTTGTGATTTCATCTGTTAGAACAACCTTCAACAACACACGAAAAAGGCATGTTCAAGTGATGATTGAATGCTTGCTAAACACACGGGTCTACTCAACTCGCCCAGCAGACCACCACTTCATGAGACGCATAAGTAATGAGTAAAAAATACATGTTGAAGTCTATGATGGTGATCTGGCTATGATTAATCTGACTAACCTGTTTTTCTTAGAGAGCAAAAACGTTCTTCTCTCGCACTTTCACTTTCAATGAAAGTTAAAAAAGGCCAATATCCTTCTGGTAGAATGGGCACGCACTTTTTTATTAACAGAATCAAAACTGTGTTACCTATCCTGTGATCACATTTTAGGACAAGAGCTCTCAGAGGGAACTCGCTTGGAAGAGCACACATGGGTATTTTGGAAGCTATTTTAATTTCCCTTTACTAATAAACTCTTTACTTGATAGTGTAATGTTGAATGCTAAATTCCTTGGATGCGTTATCAGTAAATTTACTGAAGATTTCAGACAGCTCCTTCAACACCCCCAGGGTGTTTTCTCTAGGAATTTTGTATAATATAAAGCTTATGTGTTTTCAAATATTAACCTTGTTAAGTTTATAATTCATTGCATAATAATTGGAATGAAACTTAACAAAACAACAATTAAGAATTTAGATGTGATTAACTCAGAATAAATTGTGTGTTGTGTGTTTTATTGCACTTTTGTCATTTACTGTCCAGGTAAATTTGCTGTACACTGAATTTTTGCAGTCTTTGTGCATTTATAAATACGAGAACCCATCTTGTAACACTCAAACTGGTCTCCTTTTTAGACAAGCCCAAAAACGTGTCTGCAATTACATGGGGTATTTTTATTTAAAACGGGACATAGAGTTGAGACAAAAGTAGAGCTGCCTGGCCATAGGAAACCCTAAATCGATATGGCAGCACCGTAGGATGGACGAGTACAGTAGCTGCTGCAACCACATCTGTGTTGTTTGAATCCACAATTTAATCTTTGAAAGAGGAACAACAAGAACATAATAGTGCAAGCATTCCCAGATCGATCATATGTACAGCTAAATCTGTGAGCAACAGATTTTTAGTCTGGCTTGCCAGGTTAATGGCACTGTGGAGTAATGCACTGTGGAGTACCAACTGTATCCTCTTGTGCAGCTGATATGATCAAAGGCATGCTGATGATACTAATAAAACATGAAACTGATGGTAAACTTGCTAAAACCTTCTATATTTGTAGGTTAATTATTTAGATTGTAAATAAGCATCCTTGTGCAAAGGTGAAAGAAAACTTTGAGGAATTAGCAACGACTTAAAAAAATTCCAATGTGGCTGGTTGATTAAGTGAGTCACATTATCCCTGTGTACAGGCTTGTTCATGATAAAATTAATGGTCAGGAATCAGAAGGATGTGATTCGATTGATGCAAATGATGCAAATTGGCTGATATGGCAAATGATGGCAATATGTGCAAAAATGACTGTCTCTCTTCCACTGTAATGCAGTTCCTGATACTGGGTTATGGACACAAAGAGGCACCAGTGAAACCAATCATCCAGCCACAGCTCCTGGAGCCGGTGGTGGTACTTCTAGGACTGGGAGAGGATTTTGTGGATCAGGGATGCCAAGGCCAACACTGTTGTTCAGCTTTCATACGTGTGCTGTGACTCTCTGTAAATCACTTGGTAAAATTGAGCTCTGTCAAGGTCATTCAAACAGGCAACAGGAACCAGCAAGGGGAAAGCGGATGGTTGGAATTTTCAATTTACACAAGAAATTTGCTGCATTTGTGTCCAGTATAAATGCACCGTAAGAAAGCAATATATGAATAATCGATTTGCATTTATCTAGGATTTCTATCTTTCAAAAGATCTAAACATATTTGACTGTGGGCTGGTCCTAATCCCCAAATGAAGTAGACAGAGCTCAGTATTTTAAAAATATATAAAAAGGATAGATAGATAGATAGATAGATAGATAGATAGATAGATAGATAGATGGATAGATAGATAGATAGATAGATAGACTGGAATACTTAAGAG
>NW_015150482.1:1561243-1571450 GCF_000732505.1 Cyprinodon variegatus
ATAGATAGATAGATAGATAGATAGATAGATAGATAGATAGATAGATAGATGGATAGATAGATAGATAGATAGATAGACTGGAATACTTAAGAGCTACTATACGTCTCCTGTTTTCACTCTGAATACTTAAACTTGCAATGATCCTGGTTGCCCTTAGAGAAAATGTAATACCAACAACTCCAACAAAGCCTGGTGAGAGATACAACAGTGTCAAGCAAGTAAGAAAACAGAGAATCAAAAGCTCCAATGCTTCTGTGCATTGATTTTTTTTCTCACCCATCTTTCTACTTTTTATGCATCAATGTTTTGTTGTTTTGTAGTATATTAGATTTTTTGCTTTTGGGATAAAGTGGAACTTAGAGGATTATTGGAGCCTGTAAAAGGTGTGAAAAGTGTCTTGTATGTTGACCACAAATGTCAGCAAAAGTGCCCTTTACAAGCTAAAGTAATATAGTCAGCAGATGTAAACAAATCATTTCCAAAATCCAATCATCTGTTGTGCTGGAGATAAGTGGCTGTGCTGCAGAAGAATTGCAAATGGCTACTTATATATAGATCTTTGAACTACAGAACTATTAACTTACTGGGGTACATCAGGCATGAGTGTTTGTGCCTTTGGGTGGGGGAACCATATTTTGCTCACTGTGTTGATGCAGCATTGTCATATTTTGCTGCTTTATTTGCCATTTGAAAAGTTAGTTTTGTATTGTTAAGGTGTCTCAAGATTTCTCCCCAAAGCGTCTTTTTGTCATAACATGCCTTGCGCTATTTGTCTCAGAAAGACTGCGCTGTTTCACTTCAGACACCTCATATCACAACAGCATGCATGGCCTTGTAGCATCTCAGCACTCAAGCTGGAGTTGCCATAGCAACGGGTGGTTAGAGGGGTTATTTTTTGTGTTTGTGAACATATTGAGGAGATGATGGGGAAAAGATGACTTTATAATCAGACAGTTACAACCCGACAACTGCAGGTTTTTGAAAGCCTGTCGAGTAGGGACCGATTTGATTTTCTCAACACTAAAACATACCAGGACACTGATATAATCACCATGAGAATGTGTCTGCATTTTTTGGTTGCCATCTATGAATGAATGGTTCTTTTTGCAGCAGCACACACAACAAAAACCGGCTTTCTAAGAGGGAGATGTGACTTCATGGAGGGGATGTGACAGCACAACTAAGAAGAAGTCAGTTAATATTAAGAGTTAATACACGTCTTTCATTTCTCATGTTATTTTACATTGTGACTGAAAATTGAAGGTGTTTTATTAGAATTTTAATCAATAAACCAAAGAAAGTAGTGCATAATTGTGAAGTGAAAAAGCTGTTAAATGAGTACTTCATTGCCCTGAGCAAATACTTTCTGTTTTCACATACTGTTGCCATTTTTATATCATGTTTACATTATTTGTTCATTACTTGTTTTTATTGTGCTTTTAATTTCCTTCTGCTGGCCGTTTAATTAATGTAAAGGACTTTGATCTGTCTTTGTACTAAATTGTGTTATACAAATAAAATTCCCTTGCCTGGTCTATGTCAAACAGCTTTGTACATGTATGTTTCTAACTTTTTGTAAATAAGCTTCAATAAGCACACTTGATCTGAGAAGATCGAGCATTTTTGGAAATCCTCCAAGCTTGAAATGTACAGAACTCAACTTAGAGACTTTTTTTTTTTTTTCCCTAAATCAGACTATTAAGGAGGGGAGGTCTAAATATTTTTGCTACACTTATATAATCTAATGAGAGAAATCCTAAAGTGCTGTTTGCTATTGCATTGTTAACACTGTGGTGTCCCGTTGCTGCAGCCCCCTCTGTGCTTTGTACTGTAAGGTTGATAGAAGGGCTATTCTGAATGTCCTATAAAAGAAGATTGGCGACACAACGAATAAGATTAAACCTTATTCCCTAAGTAGAACAAGTTCAGATGAACCTCCTTTCCAAGCTTGGTCCACTTTAAAAGAGGCATTACAGAGTTTTCTAATGATACTGCCATCTCTGGCCAACAAACAGAACTGCAGCACTGTTGTGCTCATTCCTGTAGCTTGTGCTCAAGTTTTTTTTGTTTTTTTTTACTTTTTTCACCTAACACTAAATTGCCATTGGTGTCTCCGTTGAACTAGATGCTGGTCATATCTGAGTTTCCACAAATCCATCTTTAATTATAGACGCACTGACACTGAACTACTGAGGTGTCAGTCTGCCCATCAAACAAAGTTTTAGTCATAAAACAGTCATATAAAAAGGATATTTTAAATATTATATTTGTCAATAAAAACTTTAATCCTGTGTCCCTTGAAAACATCTAATAATAATAAATAATAATAAACATACAGACTGGACCGAAGACCCGGCCTGCAAAGAACCAAACCGGTGCCTCCTGAATCCGGTGCCTCGGATTCAGGAGTCCAATCTTTTATGTAAGAGACTAAACACCCTGGTCAGTAAGGAAATTACAGTTATAATCATTCAACTGATAATGATTAATTAATTTTACCTTTGATTTGAATGACCTAATTATCAACTAAAACTTCCAGTTGTAGTTATTTAATATAATCATAGTCTTCTGGTAAACTTGCACAACATTCTTTATTCTTTATGAAATTACAATTAATAACTGATTCATTAATATGTCAACATTATCACATGAAACAAACAGACGATGCTTACATTTCAAAACAAGGATATGTTCTTAAAACACCTTATTTGTTTGTGTTTTTACTTAGACTGTTAGTGCGATTTGCTCTTTAAATTACCATTTATATTCATTTATATTGGCTAATACTTCAATAAATAATTTCAATAAATTATCCTTAATTCCGCATTCCAAGCAATCAATAGATCCACAGTAATCACAATATACCATACAATACAAGCTCAGAAGATGGCTGGAGTATGATGGACAGAAGCCAGTTATTTAATTTTTTTTGCAGTTGTTTCCTTCTGAGGATTTAATGACATATTAGATGTACCGTATGTGACAGAGTGTGTGTGTGTGTTTGGTGTCCTTCTCTAGGCAATTGTGACAGCAGGTCAGGAGTTGAGGAGATGCTATTTAGATCACACCAAGACAATTTAGCCGGCCTAAATATTTTTGGCATTTTACTCTTCTACTTATATGGGACTGGGTCGAAGGAGAAGCAGTCGTAGCAGACTCCCAGACTTCTCTTTCACCAGAGATTACCTCTAGTTCCCCTGAAAAAAAGTTTGAGTGCTCCCTCGCCAGCCCAAAGATTTGGGCTATGTTCACACTGCAGAGAAAAATGAACCCAAATCCAATATTTTTCCCTGAAGTTACTTAAATAAGATATTTTCATTACTGTGTGAGAAGTAAATGGAATCTGACTTTTTCAAATCCGACCAGGGCCACATTTGTGTGTGGTTTTAAATCTGATACAGGTCATATCTTTTGAAATCTTAATGTTGCCTAAACAGACAAGTGACCAATATCAGAATGAGTATGACGAGGATTTCACACAGTACTGAGAGAGTGTAGACAAAAACACTTACAACAAGCATGGAGGACAGGGTAGAAAGAGGTGTACAGTGGAGGAACAACAGCATTTTGGAATTAATAAACATTTGGGTGGACACAACAATCCAAAAGAAACTTGAAAGGTCGTACCATAACCGGGGAGTTGACTTTGACACTGCAACTACATATTTGAGATGTCACTGCCACTGCTCCTCCAAAAGCCATGATAAATAGTTTGGCTCTCTTACTCCTGTCTCCTTTTCTGCATTGCTGTATCATCCAACTTCTTCCACTGCTTAACAGCTTTAAAATCCATCCTTAGACACTGACTTCTGCAACATCTTGTTATTGTTCTTCTCTGCATGTGGGTCACTTCTCCTCCTAGCGTGGTTTGGAATCGGAATTGAGCATTAAGACGTGAAGTCTGAAAGTAAACATAGTCTTTCCAGCCTGTTTTGGGCCTGGAACATCTCCTGAGGGAGATGACCAGAGGGCATCCAAGACAGATGGCCAAGCCACTACAGCTGACTCCACTTGATGTGGAAAAGAAGGCTCTACTCTGAGCCTCTCCCGGATGACCGTGCTCCTCACCCTATCGTTAAGAGAGAGCTTGGCCTTGCTGTGGGGAAAGCTAATTTTGGCTGCTCTCACTTGGGATCTGGTTCTTTTGGTCACAATCCTGATCTTGCCATTTGGTGAAATCAAACAGGATAAACTGCACAACAGAGAGAAGTCCACAAGTAAAAATCAATAACAACAAACCGTATATTACCCTCACTGACAGAGTAGTAGGAAAAGAAGTTCCAATAAACAAGCAGTGCTCAAACCACAGAGATTTCTTATTACGTCCTGCTTTACTGTATTGTTTGCTTTAAGTGCAAGAGAAGCATAAGGTTTTTTTTTACTTGCAGGCTTGTTTGTCTAGCATTACAGCATCTCATAACAGTAATGCTCTCAAGGATCATTCTTGCTCTCCTCAGTATACATGCATTACCCAATGATATATTGCAATGATGTTTTTCTCTTTGCTCAGCTTATTGCTCCATTGGTGTTTTATATATAATATGATTACAGATCCACCCATCCATCCATTTTCCATCATGCTTATCCCAAGTGGGGTTGCAAGGGTTGCTGGTGCCTATCTCCAGCTGTCTAAGGGCAAGAGGTGGGGTACAACGTAGACAGGTCGCAAGTCCATTTCAGATGATTACAGATTAGAAAAATATTTTGCAGATCCTGAGGAAGGATATGCATTTATCGATTGTTCTATCTTGTTAAAATTTTAGATTAATACGATGCCAGTTGAAGACGTAGCTGCAGATATGCATGAATCCCATTTAGTAACATTCACACAGCACAAACTTAAAGGTTTGACCAATACAATACTTGTAAAGTTTGGATAGCTTTAAAACAATACTTTGGTATTCAACTTGGCAAAAAATCTAAAAAAAAAAAAAAAAAAAAAAAAAAAAATCTGGTTTTAATTAGCCTGATAAACCAGACTAAATGTGAGATTGAATGTGAAAAAATCGGAATTTTCAGCAAGAAGACATGGCAAACTTAATGGATATTTGAGCAGACTACTGATGTCTACTGACTACTGACATCAGCTAAATTAAACATAAACTGATTATAATAAACTTGTTATTTGTATTCTACAATATTGGTTAGCCTTTTTAGTATTTAATCAAGTGAGATAATAATAATAATAGTGATGACATGTTTAGCTGCATGTCATCATTCAACCGCTGGTGGTCTAGCTGGTGTTCTGGAAACAATGTGGGCTACATTAATAATTGGCTATCCTTTTGGGGAAATCCTGGTTTGATCGATCCCACTTTGGATTGTGCAGCTCTTCTTTCTAGGAATCTGGCCAAATTTATTAGTCCTCCAAAACCCTGACTACCCAAGGTGCAGACCAGGAAGAAGAGTCGTAGTTTAACACACCTCTCTGCAGTTTCTCTACTGTTACTCAATCATTACTCCATCCAGACAGTGTCTTGCCCATGACCAAAATTAAATAAATTACTCCCAAAGGAGTAAATCATGATAATCTAATTAAAACTAAAATAACTCCAATTGGGTAAAAAGTTGAAACGATTAAATGTGGTTTATTTAACATAAGATCCCTTTCTTCTAAAAGTGTTCTAGTTAATCACTTGATTTGTGAAAATCACATTGTGACCACTTTTTAATACCCTTCAGGATTACTTTAACAGAGTTAATCTCCCCCAAAGGAGGTTTCACTTTAGCATATCATTATCAGATAGTGCAGTTATAAATGTTAAAGAATCTTTTTTGTGTAGGGGTATATGTGGGGGACTCAAAGCATTTGGAAGCCTATTCAAGATGAAGCATCAAGAACTCCAAATGCAGGGCAAACGTACATTATTTTGCTTTTGCAATGGTCAGAAAAAAAATTAAGTATCTAACAACATACTGGGGTTCTTATTCCTGCAACTGTTGTAACAAAAAGTTGATACTGCAGAATGTGTAAACAGAATGCAACTGAATCTCATTAGGGAAGCGCGGTTTAAATATATCTTATATAAAATATAAACAGGCAGAATCAGAACTATTCTTGTAAAGAAAACATTATGCCATATGATTCCACATCACGAATGCTGAAACCATGAGCTCCATCTCTCCAAAAACAAAAGGATAAATGTTCCCACATTAGAGTCCACCACAGCACTAAAAGGCCTCTTAGCTGTATATAAATTGATCCACTTCTCTCGTAGCTAGATTTATTTATTTATCTTTTAGTCTCCTGAATAAGAGCTAATGGTAAAATTGAAAATAAAATTAGAACATTTGAAATACTGCAAAGTGAAGATCTCCTTGTGTTATACAATGGACACTTTTGGGCAATTTGTGCGGCAAACAATTTGAGTTGTAAAGGAACAAAGAGAGAATGTGCTGACTGCATACAGATTTTTTCCCCTTGCCATTTATTTAAACCAGAAGTGGGCCTGTTCCTGCCACATTGTAAAAATAAATGCCATACCAGCTTTGTGTTTTTAATCCTTCAAAGGAATTAGACATGTCATCTCTTAAGTGACTCTGAAAGCTTCACATATCCTACTGTGTCAGCATATTTAATGTTGTCTGAGCAACAAAGAAGCTCTAACTCATGCTGCACAATGTACCGGAGATTTAATAATAAATGGTGGCCTCACAGATTCAGTGTACTTGTTCTACAAAAAAAAAAAAAAAAAAAAAAAGATCATTGTGACTATTTGGTTGTCCCCTCTGAGGCTGGTCACTCTGCAGATGCAATCAGTATTTGCATTGTCTTTGGGGCGGACCTTACTGCAGTTTTAATTGCAGGAATACAGCTAACAACAAGAACTGAACCTATCAAAAATATATTCTAATTAAACTTTCATAAATAGTATACCCTATACAACACATTCATATTACATTACTTGTCATTACATGTAGAGATCTGGAGAAAGCCCATCCAAAAACTCTAACCTATTTAGACTCTACAAGAAAGGGCCATGAAGATAGTAAAGCATGTAAGATAATATTCAGAAACGCACATTTTGTTTAATAACGTAAAATTATTACAGCTTGGTTAAAATTGAAAACTGTGAATATACACAGCAAAAAAAAAATGTTTACTAACAGTATTCAGGAATTGAAGAGAGGAATGGGAGATACAGTGTAAGATTGACTGGAACCTATAAATCGGTTTAAACATTTTGGAATTTAATTGCAGTTCTCACTAGGCCCATTAACAAATTATGTGCAAAATAGTTAATTCTAATTCATTAAAATTTTAAAGGGTTTTAATAGTTGCTTTCAAATTAAGAATTATGGAGGATGTCCCTATAAGCTTTTGCCTTTGTAATTTTTGATTTTGTAGCACTTCTGACATGAATTTCAATATAATGAATGTACTTGGATGTTGATGAACTTTGGACAAATATTTTATTATACATTTTGTGTTTGATATACAACTCCAATAAAGAACTTTCATGTCTGTTTTGTTATGGCAGGTTGTGTATGAGAGTACTTGCAAAGGATTCCTGCTATTTCAGGCAGCCCCAAAATAACACAGTGAGCTAATTCTTGTGAAAGGCTTAGAGGCTTTAGTATGGATAAAATGTAGGATTGATCATGGCAATAACAAAGCCAATCTTTGAAGATTTCTATTAGCAACCTATTGAAAACAGGCTTTTATTAAAACATTAATTTCTTTAGATAAAAGCCCATTATTCCTATGCCTGAAGAAAAAAACAGATGCCCTGGTTCTTACAGAGGGTCATATATGACAAGTATGAACAAGTAACTTGTTCTTTTCAGGGGATAAAACTACAGTTGTTCAGACACTGTAGATCAAACATTTTTGTTGTAACAAAACTGCAGGAGTACATGGTTGACTTTCGAACAATGTCTCTTTTCCAGCCTGTGTTTAGTCTCCAAAATAACTCAATGTAGTTTGGGGGTTACTCAATAAATTAACCTTTAAAATAAACAGCCAGATGCCACTATATGAATGGAAATATCAAATTTACGACTATTTCTAAAAATTCTTTGAGATAGGACCAAGGATGAGGAAGGTCTTGTTGGTCTCATCTCCCGATACGCTCTTGCCTGTGTCCGACCTTTCAGACATTTCAAAATCTTTTTCTAAATCCGACATAGCATGGCATAGACAATTCACGTTTGCAGTTTGAAGAACACCTGCTTGCTTCTGATGATTTCCTTTAGCTAACCAATGAGTGTTTGCGTAATATGACTCATCCAAGTACACTAGTTTTCACTAGATGTGGATGACACCAATGATCTGCATTGAATGGCGCACATGACGTGGAATAAATATTTATAAACATAAAACCAGGGCTAACCAATTAAAAATCAGTGGGCTCCGAATAAGGAAAACATCAACCAGTAAAGGTCCGGAGAAATTTTTAATGATCTGTTACTTTAAACAGAATTAAACGCAGAAATAAAATTAGGTGTTTATGAATCCATGTTATACATTGAATTTTGAAATAAAAAAATATGAAAACAAAATAGAAAAATTTTCCATTTTAAAATCTTAAGTTTTTTTTAAGTAGACAACCATAATCGATCAGTTTGGTTTATAGACAAGTTCCTGATTCAGAAATTTTATAAAACACCTGAACTGACTGTTTTTTATTTTTCTTTCTTTTTTCTGGCTTAATGAGAGCAGTGGGCTTTAGGCTACCCTGCAAGGCTTTAAACCTGGGTTTGAATGGAGACAAAGCCATTCTCAAGCACATATAAAGGTGCTCATTTTGAGCCTGGATCCATATTTATTTTTGATTCTGTTCATGGTGGAGAATCCTGCTTCACAGCAGCAGGTTGANTTTTGGTTGACCCACACAGAAAAATGAACAGATATAGAAATAAACAACTATAGCATTTTTTTTAAAAACAGATAATAAAATAAAATGAGATTTATCTTCAAGACTTTCCCATGTCTTTCTTCCTGCGTGGGTTGTCTGTTTTGTTTTGCTCATGCTAGGAATCCAGTTTGTGTGGGTTGTGTTTTTGTGTTTTCTCCTTCCACCACCAGGTGGCGCCCGGTTCTCGTTGGCCCTTCCACACACCTGTGGATGGTTGCCTCATTATCTGAGGACTCTTAAGCTGCTGACAGCCACCACCTCAATGCCAGAGTGTTTGCCAGTTTTGGGAAGTCATCCTGCAAACTGGATGTTTTGGCCTTCTTCCCCTGGAAGGATCGTTAGAGTTTCACACTGAGCAGGAGATGCAAACTGGATGTTTGGACCTTCTTTCCGAAAGGATTGTTTGAGCTTCACACTGAGCAGGGGATAAATCTCCACACGAACCATTCAAGTACTTCAGGAAATCTAAGTGGCAGTCAGCTCCATCGCTCCCTAAGGAACCAACCAAATCTGAGGAAACCCTGTCCGCCCTCCAACGAGTCAACCAAATTCTGGAATAACCCACACCGATTGAATTCTGAGTCCCGTTTCAGTTTTTGTTTTTTCAAGTCGTCGATCAATTTTCCCACTGAGCCTGAACTAAACTCTGAACTTCCCTTCTCATTTCCAGTTCCGGTTCACCAGTGTTCAGAGTAACACTGGACCCAACTCATTGTGTTTTCAATAAAACCTGTTAAACTTTTTCTCTGGTTCTCTGAGTGTTTTCCTGCATGTGGGTCAGATCCCAGAAAAACACCATGAAAGGCTCAGTCATCAAGCAAAAATTGTATTTCTTACAAATGATGTAAGGGAGTATGTGGATCTGTAGACTAGGCCTGGGCAATAATGTAAAGGTTGATTAAAGTCGATATGACCAGTCTGACTGCTGATGCTTTTCAAAGTATTGGATATGTTTCTGTTTAGTTCCTCATATATGGAGGTGCCTCAAATCGGATTTTTTTCAGAATTCCATGGAAGACTCAGATACGGGTCTGATTTCAAAACCAGTTCTGAGCTTTTGATTGCTGTAATGTGGGTTTTGTAATGTGAGGGAATCTGACCCACGATTCAACCAAGACAGGTCAGTGACTTTAACAAGCTTTATTAAAGGAATTATTATGGGAAGAGTTTAATGTGCAGGACACGCTGCTGCGCTCAAACGAGAACCACTGGAGGCAGAGACACCGGTTAGAGATGAGTGGAGGCAGGTATGAAAACTGAGGAGCTGGGTCGCTAAACTGACTGAGGAGATCCTAAGCTTGAAGAGCCATTTTGAGGCAGAGAACTGAGTTAGGAGGTAGGTCCACTCG
>NW_015150482.1:1572160-1615542 GCF_000732505.1 Cyprinodon variegatus
ATGCAATCAGCAACTTTTAAAGAGAGCGTGCATGTGAAGAAATCGGCTCATGTGTGCTCTTGCACGCGTTTAATAGGCGTCCCTTTCTGGAGCGGGTACAGGGTTGTACATGTGCATCTTTTTAAAAAAGTGGAGAGGGCGGGTCTTTTTCAAAGATTTGTGAAAATCCTCCACTATACCTTTAACAAATGGGTGTGTTACAAAAGTTTAACAAATGTGTGTAAATTATTATTGGCTTTAGTAAATGGAAATAACCTACATATTATATAAAAAACATTTGCTTTGTATTCAAAAAATTAGCAACATTTCTATTGTCCACAGATTTCACTCTAGACACTAGCTCTGTATTTCGAAGGGCTTGGTTAATTTTGATGTCTGGTCAGACTCACTTTATTGCTGAAAATTAAAATCTCTCATTTTGATACATAATAGTAAATCCCCAAGGATCACAACATTTGCAGTGACTTGTTCAGTATAAACCAAATTGCTTTGCGAAGGTCCTGTTTACACCTTGAGTAAAAACCCACTGCAGTCTTGGAGATCCTTCTGACACACAGAGATTCGAAAAATGCAACCACTTTGTTTCAAACCTAAAGTCTTCTTGTAGCAAATGTAAAATCACCCACATTATTTGAAAATCTGTCAGCTATAACAATATTATTCAGCTTCTACTGTGAAAAGATGTGAACTAATTTGGCTTTCATTTGTTAAAGCATGGATTTTTCTTTTGCTGTACTTTGAGCAAGAAACTAACCTATCATTTCAATAAAACTGTGATGTGGAATTATTCTTTCCACTAAGATGAATCTGTGTTTTCCTGAATATGGAAGTGCATATGGTTATTCATTTGGAAAGAGCCTGTTTCTACAGAAGAAGTGGCATTCACTCTTTGGTGATAACCATATGCAAAGGCCCCAGGGAAGAGCGGGTCGACCATGTGGTAAATGCTGTCTCTGCTCATGGTGCCTCTAAAGCAATACTAAAAACAAGATAGCTTATGTTGGCCAGCTACCAAACAGTCCTGTTTCACCAAACAAGAGGCAGAATTTTTCTCTATGTTCACTCCATCGATTAGGGAGGGGGGGGTTGTGTAGTTAAGTGGGCCAAAAAACCCTGATATAACCCTGTGTTAACGCAATGCTGGTGGCTCAGCAGAAGGGATGTGTCCATTGATGAAATGAAATAAAATCTATTTAGTCCAGTGTCAGTGACAGATCATTGAGTTTAGAGGTATCTCAAATAACAAATCAGTACACCCAATGTAAATACTATATAGCAGTTTTTCACAGGATAAATTATGCTGACTCACTCATATCATTCAGAATGGATGAACCCCATAAATATATATACATAAATTTGTTTTTAGGTGTGAGTGTTTGTGTGTATGATTATGTGTCTCTTTGTTGCCCTGCCACAGACTGGCAACCAGGGTGTACCCCATCCCTAGCCCATAGGCTGTCGGAGATGGGCCCCATCGCAACCCTGACAAGGACTAGGCAGGAGAAAATGAGTAGGTAGATTACTAATTCTGAAATTATTTATATAAATACTTGTATTTGTTCAGAATTCTTGACATTTAAACTATTGTAATGTACTGAGTTCTACTCCAAGACAAGGGCTTTTACAGACAATGTCCATATACTACATAATTTAAATTAAAAAAAATCAAACACCATAAAGGTTTGTTTCTTTATGTATTTGAAGAAATTAGATTTTTGTATATTTTATTCAGATTCCATGCTTTATTCACCACAAATGTTGTCACCATAATTTCAAGCATCACTGAGCTACAGATGTAATATTTATCAAATACATGTTCTCTCTATCAGTGATTGATGTTCTGAAGACAGGAATTTAAAGCATTAGGAGACAATGCAATGGGTTGGGGATGAAGAAAGGTACAGATCAATAAGAGCTTGATGACTGGCAGAAAAACAGATAGCAGAAATAGCTTGATTAAAAAGATGAGAATCTCAATTGTAGAGAAGACTGGCTAAATGGATTCCAGCTTGAGGATAGCAGTTGCTTTTGCAGAAAAAGCATGTAATGACATGGGAAATAAATAACACTAAGTCATATAATAGATGCTATGCCTAAAAGGTATTTTTGGAGGATGGTAAATAATAAATGTGAATCATTAAAGATTCCATATTATGTGACATTTTCATAACAACTTTGTTTTAAGATGTGTTGGTGTATGAGGTCCACAAAGGGGAAAAAAAAAAAAACTTTCAGCTCTAGCAGGCGAGGACATGTTAGAAGATAATTAAAGTTAAAGTTTAGAATATTTATTTACAAGGTTCAACAGAAATCCAAATCCACTGTTCATTTCCTATGGAAGGAAGGCATCAGAGCTGGGGAGGAGATTTTGATCCTGAGACGATTGTCCTGAGAGTGAGTTCCAAACAATGTTGTTTCTTTGGTGATCAATACACTGGAGAGTGGGCAGGCAGATGAGGGAGACAGATGCCACATAGCTGCAACCAGCAGCACATAGGTAATTCATCAAAAAGCCTGAAACACAGGAGAGGGGAGAAAAAACATGAGACCGACATGAAAGCCAAAAATCACTGGGCAAAACTACAGGAGCTCGAAAACTGGCTGTAGATACCATCATAGATAATCGGCGAAGAGTGATGATCCTGCAGCTCCCTTTTAAGCACCAGTCAGTCTGATGACAAGATTGCCACCAGGTGTGCAGCAACCAGAGCTGACAGAACTCTCCAGCAGAGATAATTTCTCAAAACAGGAAGTTTCACTCTCACACACACAAAAAAAAAAAACACAGCGGAATCCTAACAGGCGCCACCTACATCGACCATCCAAATGGTTAGCTAAGCACTAGCACAGCAGCCACTTTATTAATGGCTGCATCAACAAGACAAAGGTCTTTATAACTGTATTCTTCTTAGCTCCTAAGGACTCGGCTGATAGATTTGATTGGAAATCTACCTGCAAAACTTCCAAAGGTTTTGTATGAATGTAAAGAGAGAATTGTAAAATCTTTGTTTGGAATATTGCGTGCTTGGTTGCCTCGGGTGGCACATCACCCAAGGTAAGATAAAGAGCTAAGACAATCCAGCATGTTTGATTTCCCTGATTTTAGATCATAGGGGCCCCAACATTCCGCCAAGCTGGCTTGATCAATCTTAGCACATAAAACACATCAGGATTAACTAAAGGGGGCATGATTATCTTGCCTCTTTAGTATTGTTCAGCTAATAAATTCAACTGGCCTGCATTGTATGGTATTCAGTAAGACAATACACTGTATGTGTCACAAACTAAAAAGAATACTTTACTACACAGCCCATGCTATTAAAGGGAAAGCCTCTAATTGGGCTCTATAATGAAACTTTAATAAAATATCTGCTATAACTAAGCTGAAATACAGTTCAGATTTTGATATGGTTGTATTTTAATCAAGCATTCAAGGCAGATATAGCTTTTATGGGTTTTTTTAAGTTGTTTTTTTTTGTCGAAGCCACCACTGAAAACCCCCCAAAAAATGCAAGGGTACAGGAAAAACTGTAGCATGGAAGTTCACAAGTGAATTTACAGTCAGAGGGTCTGAAGTGCCCTGTTGTGAACTACTTCTGAATCACAGCTGCCTCACCAGCACAAGGGTTTTTACACATATACACACACACACACACACAGTTTCCATGACAACATTATTTGGTAAGCGCTCTTGTAGCGATCAAAAGGGGGAATAAAAAGATACCTTTTTAATAAGTTATAGACTGGTAAGAGCTACTCTCAGGTTGCTTAGTACAATTTCCACTTTGATGTCTAATGGCAGATAGTTTATTCAGGTGGAGAGACATGATATCCAAATAAAAAAAAAAATCCCTTTTAAAGCCTTATGGAAGACATAATTGTTAGAATGATTTTGATCTGTGTATTGGAAGCTTTAAACAAAAAACAAAAAAAACATCTGGTTACAACTGATACTCTTGGCTTATACAGTTATGTAATGATAGTGTTTAAAAATGACTTGGTTCTATGAAGGTTTATTAAGCTTCATGTTTTTTTGGATCTCTTAATGGTTCAGATTTGTTTTTTTTTTTTATATTATATAAAGATGACATTATTAGAAAAATATTAATCAAGAATGAAAAGCTTGAAGTTCAAATAGAAAACACATACTTATAGTTTCTCATTTGATAGTATATACAAAATTAAATACATCACAAGTGAAAAAAATTCCAGCATTTTGTTGTTTATAGCATTTAATAATTAACTTAGATATCAGACAATGCTAAATTCCTCATTCTTTCACATGACCCACTAGGGCGGTGTACGTGGGATGCACGCAGTTAGGGATGCATGATATTTCCATTATTACTGATATTCGATATGCTGATATTCCAAAGATCCAATTTCCGATATAAGAACCCATACAAACTAATATCAAAACATGCGAGTCACAAAATTTAAGCATATAACCACCTTCATTGTGACGCCCACAGGATACTTCATATTCCACAAATTACCATTGTAGAGTATAAGAACACAATTTCAACTTCAGGAAAATGCAATCTATTAACATTTATTTTCAAGATGTCTCAAACAACATTTTAGAACATGCTTTTCCTGAGCTTAATTTGACGTCTATTCAAACCAGAGATCAATGTATTTTCCTCACAAATAGAAAAAATGTTACCTCTCCAGTACAGCTGTATTGCACATAATTGAATTGAATGCAAACAAAACTAATTTAAAACATGAGAGGGAAAATACTTTTTAAAAAGAGGTTAGCAAATGGAACATAAATGCACAAAGTCACAAATAATTACAATTATTGAGGATAAGAACACAAATTCAACCTAAGAAAGAAGCAAAATATTACACTTACTTTCAACACTGTCTCAAACAACATTTTGGAACCTGCTCTTCCTGAGCTTAAGCTGACATCTATTCAATCAAGCTATAAATATATTTTCTTCTCAAATAGAAAATATTGTACCTCTGCAGTGCAGCTGTATTGCACAGACTTGAATGTAAACAAAAATGATTACAAAATGAGAGAATACTTTTTAAAAAGAGGTAAGCAAATGGAACATAAATATGCAAGTCAGAGTCCTTAGGCCATTACCTGGGCTATTGTGAAGTGTAAATTGGGCTCATTTTGCCTTGTATGAAAAAAGAACAGGCATATTCAAAGACACCAAAAATAAAAACAGCTTAATTTAAAATGTTATTTTTTTCTAGAAAAAAAAAAAAACCATAATAGTCCTTTATATGAAGCCCAAAAAATGAGGATTAAGATAGTCCTTCTTTCGGCTCTTTGCCTTTAAGTTATGTCATTGTACTAGAGGAATATTTTTCTGGATGAAAATGAGCATCTCAGAATTGTCGCAATGTATACGATTTCTCTTCTCATCAATGGCATGGGAAACAACACTAAACAGCCTCTCGCTGTCTACACTTTTGCAGGGCGCAGATAGGTACTTGTTTGCAACAAGAGCCAGATCAGGGAAGCGGGATTGGGTGGAATTTCACCACCTCAATGGACAGGCTGTCTTGAGGATGGTGATCTCTTTCAAGTATGTCTGCACCGGACAAAAAATAAAATCAAAAGAAGATTTCCGTTAACCTTCAACGCACACCCAAATGTTTCTTTTATATTTTACCATTTACATTTACTAGTTTATATGACAAAAAATAGAATTCTGTAAACTTTCTAAGCACACCCAGATGTTCAATTTACATTTACTAGAAGTGAATAATATTTTTCCACCGACCTCCTAGCTTAGATAAAAAAGACGGTAATACTAACCATCAGTGACAGGTTTCTAAAGCTTGTCTACGCTTGGCTCTCATTAAACTCCCCTCAGCTTGCACAACCCCAAACTCCTGCTCCTCCATGCTCAGTGAGCATTATCATTCAGTTCAGAACACTTTCAAACCATCACCAGTTGAATCAAAAAGCTTCTATGAGATAAAACACACTTCATCAGTTGAGTTCACATAAAACTCAGATCAACTTTGTTTAAAACGCAGGAAAAACAAGATACTACGTTAAGCTCCTCTGAACTGTATGCAGGGTGCATTCTGATTTGGCCAGCAGACAAAAGACTGACCTGACTCTTCTCTGGAGGGGTTTTGATGTTTACAACTTAGCCTTTAGCTGAAAACTGACTTGTGTCTCCCCTTTCAAGGCCCAAAAGGGTAGTGTTGGCCTAGTGGTTAGAGTGGTGTTCTTGTGCTCAGAGAAGGTTGCAAGTACCCAGTTCGATCCCTACAGCTGTACTCTGGGTCCCTGAGCAAGACCCTACACTGCTTCCCGGGCACTGCTTAATGGCAGCCCACTGCTCACCAAAGGGATGGGTTAAATGCAGAGGTAAATTTCTCCAGTGTGAGATAAATAAAGTTCAATTATTATTATTATTATTATTATTATTGAAAGCCACAGGACAGAGACAGTTTGGATGGAGTTAGGGGGAGTCACTCCTGCTTATAACACTTATCTGCTCCAAACAAAACATTTGGCTCTTTTCTAAATTTTTCCCCTGAGGCCTTACTCTAAAAAAAAATTTCTCGCAGGTTTATTTGTCAGTTTCACATCCAGTCTTTCTTTCCATCTGCTGTTAATCATAACTTCCCTTTGAGTCCATCCTCTTTTTCACATTTTTGAAAAATCAGACAGATAAAATCCAGATTTGAGGCCACTCCAAACTTAAGGAAATCTTGGGATATGCTGTGTTACTGGATGAGTCTGTGTTTGGATGGCACGTACGGCTGTAAGTGGTGGACAATGTCCCTCCTGGATTCCCCCCCTACTCTGGAATCGGACTGGACTTTGAATCAGAGAATCCCTTGATCCGTTCCACTGACGACCAGCTGCTTGCCTGTGTTTGTTGGTTTGATAAAATAAAGCCTGTTGAAAATCATCTGAATCTATCCGTTTGAATATTGGGTCCGAGGTTCTGTGATCCTGACAGATCTTGTTTGTTAGAAATATAGTTTAACTGAGATTGGACAGAACCACTCAAAAATATTTAAAGCAGTTAAATTGGCATATTTCGTTTCACTAAAAATAGGTCAGCGCCTTCTCCTGGTCAGATCCTGTAATTCAGTGAAAGAGTGGAGTCAGAGTAAAAAAAATACGGAGCCCAGGAGAAAAAGGCTGTCACTCCAGTGAGTGGAAGTTGGAGGGGATTTTGCTGGAAATTGCAGGGAAGTGGGCTACCATTGGGCTGCCCACTTCCACTGGTATTTGTCAATAAAGTTTGGTTTTAGGACCAGAGTCTCTGAAAAAGAAACTGATTAATCAGTAACTTTATTTGGATGGAATTAAATTCATCTTAGATAATAAAGTAAAAATATCTGTGAGTTTTCTAGAATGTCTTCCTTTAATCTTTGGAATATTACAAAAAATATAAATATCTTGTCCAAAAAAAAGTATCTGTCTAGGTCTTATTAAACAAGAATTCAAAATTCAGTGTTCTTCACTCAAGCCAGCATTTATTATCAAATTGCAAAGGAGAACAGACAGAGTGTTCCCAATATTCCTACATGTTCTGGTCACAAAGGTTTTTACTACCTACTTAAAAGCACAGGGAGAGATTCTCACTGAAAATTTAGACAGTTTCTCGCAAACCCAAGCATTTGTTGAAATAACCTTGAGTCTAAAGGAGTCAAAAATAGCTTGTGGTGTCAGTAAGATAAGACTTGCATTAAGCCTCTTCTAGAAGCTGCTCTGCTAGAGCAAATAAAAATCAGCCTTCATAAATTAACAGGAGAAGGGATGAACCAAAAGGTTACTATGTATATGGGGTATGAATGTGTTTGAGGAACACTACCAGTAAAATAAATATATTTTAGACCCCACAAAATCTCTAATGCACCAATAATTTATTTACAGTGTTCCATAGCAAGTGTAATAGCATTGCTAGCTTCTCTATGTCTTATAAAATAGTGTCCCTAAATAACACCATTCCTCCCATGTGTGAGGCATGATTTGTCACCATCAGCAATACGTGCAGTGATCACACATTGGATGACATAATTTGACCAGTGCAGTCATGGCAACCTGGAGAGGAGGCTCTAGTGTCTTGATACGCCCTTGTTTCTGTGACCAGGCAGCTTGGTTGCGTAATTTTCTCAACCTGGATTTTTCTGTGCTACTCTTTGTACCTGCACTGAATATTTGTATAACATACAGATAGAGAGGATTAAAACAGGTGCATTAAATAGCTAGAGTGTTTAAAAAGACAATAGGAATTAGGCCAAATTTTTTTTTCCCCCATTCAGGAGGTACAGAGTGATAAAATGTTTTGTACTTTGGCATGATGCTGTTATCCTAGCCACTGTGCAATTTAAAGCCAAACACAAAACTCATAAAAGCAATTATCAAGAGAGACTGGCAAAGTTCCTCCCATTTGGATTAAAGGTAGATCAGCCCTCCCTGTGAAAAGAAAAAAAAAATCCTCCAGGAGACTGAGGCAGCAAAGAGAGTTTAGCTTCTGTCAAAGCCATCTGCTGCTCCTTTAATCAAATGCGTTTGAAAAATTTCACATTCATTCAGTCGATCTCTCCGTTTTACTCCATGAGTGTCAGTGGAAAGAGATGACAGAGAAAGGCGGTATTTGTGGGAAAAGAAAGCAAAAATAAATCGGAAGTGTGTGTTTCTATGTGTGAGCTGCTGGCAGCTGGTGGGTGGGTAGGTAGGAGGAGGAGAGGAGGATAGGGGTGTTAGCAGTAAAAGAAAGACTAAATAAAAATGAAAATGCAGCATATTACTTCTAATTACTGATATTACACAAAATTAAAGTCTGAGTAGCACAAAATAATATATATTTGCTATTTATCCAAGTTTATTAATGGGTTTTAACAAAACTTATAATTGATTTATATATATTTTATATCCTACAGCACCAGTAATTACCTTCAACAATGTTGTCAAAAAAACTTTTGATCAGGACACCTAAACACAATTTCATGGCAAACTTTTCAGATCCTTCAGGCTAAAAAGAAAAAAAAACAAAAAACGTTGAGATTAAGGAAACCTCCCAAACAATTATGTGTTGATCACACACAATTGTAATAACATACAACAAGATTTCTTGATGTAATGTGGCAAAATAAGAAGAAATTAAATGTATAATGATTATTATAGTCTTATAGGAAAGGAAAAAAAGCTGGAGAAGAGCTTACCTGAAGTGAGGGCCTTTTTACTGCACTTAAATAACTAGTTATTGTGAGAAGAAAAAAAAAAGATCCATTGCTCTTAAAGGCTGTATGCTTTTTGTTATACAGCTTCTATATTAATATTTCAACTGTGTGTTAATAAGTATGTGCTTTGGTACATATCTAGGTGAAGGGAAAACACTGGATCATCACTTTATCCCAACCGTTTTTCTGTTATGTTAGAGCATCAACCTTCTTCTGCACAGCAGGGTTTTAAGGCTGTCAAACTGCAGTAGGGCAGTACAGTGACACGTTTTGTGGAAAGCAAGAAGAAATTAAATCCACTGTCCAAAAGTGACTCCCACATAAGGAGAAAGACTATCTACACTCATGCTGCGACTGCTTCTTATCTTTGGCTTCCTGTGGTGCCTAATGAGTCTCATTAGGAATCTGCTGCTGACTGAGAAATACCAAAGCATTTTGTCACAGATGGATCTAGTTAAATCTCACCCTGCACTTGATGTTAGAAGTGTTGACCTTGTCACCCAAACCATTTTTCATACTTAGGCCGATTCAATATGTATCTAAGTGGGATGAATGCCCAAACAAATTGCACTGCAGATAAGATATCAAATAACAGGCCAAATTCAATTTCACACACACTCTCCCTGGAGATGGATTTGGAAAAAGTGCTAATCTTCGACAAGAACACACACTTAGAGGGTGAGAAGGAAAGCAGCAAAAATCCCTAATTTTGTTCCTAGCAGGGAAGAAAAATTTAATTTCTAGGACTGCCAGCACATTTTGGTTTGCCTAGATCTGTCAAACAATGGTTACTCTCAATGGAGTTCCCAACTTTAAATGCTCATTTTCCAGTAGAAAACAGACATAGTGAATGTGCCTTTATTAGCCTGTTAATCCCAAACACAGCAAACTTGGAACCAGGATTACTTCCCACTCAACAGCATGACACTGTGATTCTAGCACAAAGTAAATGTTGTATGCGGAGAGAAATTCTGAATGGTGTTCAAACTTCATTTTAATTACTGTATGCAGTGTAACCAGATAAAGCTATTTCTTATTACAAATCGTTTCCCCTAAGATTTCACCAGAAAAAAAGCAAAAAACAAGAAAGGCACCTCACCTCCTCTTTCACTCTCTATCCTGCAGAAGTCAGGCATGGGTTTAACTGTCAGAAATACTCCCTCTAGCCAGAGGCCTCAGTGAGATATTGAACTTCTTTATTTCTCTGGGATACTGAAAGGCTTTAGGGCAGAATCTGCCAGAGGAAAGATTAAGAAGTGTAAACCTGCAAAGGCAGGTGGATGATGTGTTTAGCACCAGTATGTTGCAGCTTCACAGCAAAGAAAGTTTAAGGGGAGTAATATTTAGTATTAAATTCAGGTTCTAGCTTGTTTTAATGCTTGGGAATTTTGTAATCTATTTAAAATGCTTTTAGAAAACAGCAAAGTTGGTATTTTAATGGATGTATTCACAGCATAAAGTCTCCTGGTTTGCTTGTTTGTCTGGACCAAAAGCAGACTTTTCTTTGGTTTACCACAGTTCTCTTTCACATGTTGCTGATGAAGGTTCTCAGTCATCCAGGTCATAGTCATTCCGTAAAAATTCAAAAAATATCCACTGGACTTGGTTTTCAAGATTTGAAGACGTTTCGCCACCTCTCCAGGAAGCTTTCTCAATTCAAATGTCTGGATCCGCAGTGAGTTTGAGTCTTATATAGACAACGCCTTGTATCGCTTGGAAACATGCAATGGTAACCGATGAATGGGTCGTTTAGTTCCATCGTTAGCCTGTAATATCTGAACCTGTCTATGATTCTAGGGGTCGGTCGTTAAAGGGGGGATTGCCATTAAGGGGGGGATTGTCTCCTGTAATACCTGAAACCTGTCTATGATTGTTAAGGGTTAGTCGTTAAGGAGGTATTGTTCACCGGCTGGGGCGGGTAGGTCCCTCGTTCCTCTGTGATGGGGTGGGGGGTTTGGTGATATCTGGAAGGGATCATGTCTATGATTGAATTGTATGTTTTTGGAAGCTGGAATCTGAGTCCACCACCTCTGTTTAAAGTTGTTTTTTCTCTCTTAACATAGATGGCCTCCTTCACGCCCCTCTCAAACCACCTATTTTCTTTATCCAGAATATGGACATTCTGGTCCTCAAAAGACCAGACACATTTTCTCTTTTTTGCAAGTAAGCTACGATTTGTGGACAATGTTGATGTTGCTCCCAGTGGACAGGAATGGCTAAGACAAAGCAGAGTCAATTTCTGTTGTGCATGCTTTTTGCTGTTATTACCAATATGAAATCATTACGAGTCAATGTAGTTTCATGTTCTATTTGTAATTATAGAATGGCAAAAATGGGCAGCCAGTCGAAGGTCAGGATGCGGCCTGTAGGGGTGTAAATCACACCCGATTCAAATCAGTATCAATTTCCTGACCAAAACGATTTGATTATTTTCGACACTCAAGAATACACCACATATACGATTCGATTAATTGTTTTTTTTTTCTTTTTGTACCTTACAGGACTATACAATGTTTCAAATTTGAAATAAATCAATGAAAGCTGTAATATCGTTATGCATTTTATCCGAGAAAAACAGCAAATAACAGAAGTGTCAAAGTTGCACTCCACCTAGGCCTATGAAAACCTCATTCACTGAAATATAATAATTCCTTTTTGTTATTGATTCTGAAAGGCCTTGAATCAAAAAATACAAGTGGAAAGAGGGTAAAGGCTAAAGGAAGCGAGGTAGGAGGGCAACATAGGTTTTGCCCTCCTACCTTCTAACATTGCATTTGACCCATCC
Source organism: Cyprinodon variegatus (assembly GCF_000732505.1). NCBI lineage: Eukaryota > Metazoa > Chordata > Actinopteri > Cyprinodontiformes > Cyprinodontidae > Cyprinodon > Cyprinodon variegatus. Next base: position 1,584,126 of record NW_015150482.1, read on the forward strand.
CCTTGAGGAACAGTGGCCTGCCATTGTGTGGCACCTGGGGAGCAGTGTGGGGGTTAAGGGTTTTGCTCTGGGACCCAGAGTGGAGGCTGTAGGGATGAACTGGGTACTTGCACCCTTCTCAGAGCTCAAGCCCACTGCTCTAACCACTAGGCCAACACTCTCCTAGCATATACAGGTGCATTATTGCAAAGCATTATGCACCTTTAATCAAAGTAAAACATTTATATTGTTTTATGCATATATTTTGTAATAACTAAAATACTATTACTGATTAAAAAAAAAAAAAGAGGATAGAAAATTTCAGGATAATAATACATTATTTTTAAGCCGCATAACGCCCTTTTCTCCACAGAGAGTATTCTACAGATGCTACAGATGCTCAGTGCAAACCAAAATGATGTTCTGTTTCACAGCAACAACAGAACATATTTATGAAAGAAAGAAAATATTAATTTATTAAATTTTAATCAAATGTTAGGAAATACTCATCATGAATATAATAATCAAAAGTGTTTTACGATCTTACCATTTGACAAAGAAGAAATTCCACTTTATATGAGTTTCTGCGATTGTCTTTTCTTCATTAGAATAATCAAAACAATCAGATAAAGGTTTTTCTAAATAACTCAAAAGCTTGATGGTGTTTATGAAATAAAAAGAAATAGTTAAGCATTTGTAAAACTTTCTTGTTTGATTAATATCAATTTACAGCAAAGTATGTTTTGCTGAAACAAAATATGAATTTTTTTTTTGTCTCTATTAATGCTTCTAACAATAATTATATTGTGTATATTTCCTTTGAAGAGGGGAGATATTTCAAGTTCTTCATTTTCTCCTTTAGGAGCTAAAAGCCAAGCATCTTATATAGTTCAGCAATGCTACTGATTTAGACACATCATCTATATTGTATTAAGCACCTTAAAAAGTTGAACAGCCAGCAACAGGAGCTATAGTACATATTTTGGAGGGAGACGGCACTCGTGAGGAACACTGACATTCCTCAGAACCATTACTGACCTTATATTTACAAATCCAGTAAAAATCTTGACCTTTCTGATCCTGAAAAGGAATAGTGAATATTCCTTGCTGACAGCTACACTTAGAATCATATTTGTGTTAGAATGTACACAGTTCTGGAAGAAATATTAGACAACCCTTTTTTCATTTTATTCTTTCTTTTATTGAAAACTTTATGTAATAACTGTTTAACAGTCCAATATTTTTCCTCATGTCTGTATAAGAAAGTATCAAATAGCAAGTTACTCTTAACTGTTCTCGGTTTTCCTTGAATTCTGCTATAATCTGCACATGCATCACATATACACCAATCTTTATATTTAACATCATAACAGATATAGTATTAAAATTATCCACCAGTGTTTAGAAGATAGATGATCTAAATGATCTTTGCTTTTCTTTACGCGCTTTGGTTTCAAACAGCTATTTATCCCTTAGGCAGTCCAGCTGCAGTACGACTGGTGGTAGGGATGAACAGCCTGCCCACTGTTTTCAGTCATACTCTTGCTAAAAGTGCTTTCAGAAGGTTTGTTTTGTTGACTCATCATTTCTCTGGCAGTATTCAGAATGACCCGGTATCTGTGACGGGAACATTAGGCATAAATAAAAGCAAGTGGTGAGACTGTTTGAACACAAAATTTGAAGTTGAATGTACAACTTTATCTTAGAGATTTGATTTACAATTTATAGATTGAGTAAAATAGTAATAAAAAATGAAGAGAAATAGTAAGATGCCTAACCCTAAAAGAATGGAATACTAAGCTTCTCTTCTTCTTTTCAAAACTAGAAGATAGGAGGTTTAATTTGCCCATAAACTACTTTTACCTTTAATTTGAGCTGCACTGCAAAAAAATTTGAATCTACTGTTAGGTTTATTCAATGATGATTATAAAATTAATGTGTGTTTATGAAACATTTGTGCGAGGGGATGCTCCACTCCTGTCTCATGATTCAGTCAGTAAAACCACCCTGCCTTGTCATTCTGATGGAGCATTCTGTCTTCATGAATTGATCAATTGTTCTGTCAGAACAATACTCTGTTTGTAACCATGTGTCATGTTCTGTTAATAAATGCTCTGCGGAGGAGGTCCAGTGAGAGACAGTGTTTTTGAGTCTGGGGTTCAACTGTCTCTCCTTCTGCAGAAATTGTATCCATAATTGTGTATTTCAGTTCTTCTTTTGCAAAAACCTACATTTTATGAACCCGACATCTACATAAGTCATTTTTTCTTAAAATAATTTCATTTTTTCTTGAATTGAGGAGGAAAGTGAGACATTTTGTCAATGGAACTAGACAATTTACATTTAAGATGAGAAAAACAATTGCGTTGTCTTATTTCAAGTGCATATCATCTAATTATCTTAATACGGTACTAAAAGTGAAAATACTCATCCCATTGGCAAACTATCTCATTTACCTACTCAAAATAAGGGTAAATGAACTCAATTTAAGACATTTTTACTTATTTCTAGATCATTTTTCCAGTGTGTGTACTAAGGATTATGCATCCACAAGATCCGCATTTCAGATTAGAATCAAGAATTCAGATCAGAGTAGATTCAAGGTCCGTNGCATTCTGTCTTCATGAATTGATCAGTTGTTCTGTCAGAACAATACTCTGTTTGTAACCATGTGTCATGTTCTGTTAATAAACGCTCTGCGGAGGAGGTCCAGTGAGAGACAGTGTTTTTGAGTCTGGGGTTCAACTGTCTCTCCTTTCTGCAGAAATTGTATCCATAATTGTGTATTTCAGTTCATTTTATGAACCCAACATCTACATAAGTCATTTTTTCTTAAAATAATTTCATTTTTTCGTGAATTGAGGAGGAAAGTGAGACATTTTGCCAGTGGAACTAGACAATTTACATTTAAGATGAGAAAAACAATTGCGTTGTCTTATTTCAAGTGCATATCATCTAATACTAAAAGTGAAAATACTCATCCCATTGGCAAACTATATCATTTACCTACTCAAAATAAGGGTAAATGAACTCAGTTTAAGACATTTTTACTTATTTCTAGATAATTTTTCCAGTGTGTGTACTAAGGATTATGCATCCACAAGATCCGCATTTCAGATTAGAATCAAGAATTCAGATCAGAGTAGATTCAAGGTCCGTGTGGCCCAATTATGTAATTTAGGGTTTCCATGCCCCTCCGTGTGGCGTCCGTGTGGAGAGAATTTCCGATATGCCCATATAGTAAAATTTGTAACTACGCAGAAATGGCGAGCAGCAGAGGAACATACCACAAAGTGAGCTAGACATGGTGGTCAGTTTAACCAATCCACAACAATGACAATCAGGATCAGCTGTAACTCGAAGCTGATTATAAACTCACTAACTCGGGCCATCCCTCCATTCACAAGAGTGCCAGTCGTTGACAAGAACGTAATTGGCGGGAAAGCTGGGAAAGCTGTCCATCTTAAGAATGGACAAGTCTGCTCTGATGCATGCGCAGTAAAGAGGGAGAGGTGAGAACAACATCCATGGACTTTCTCCGCTCTCAGCCTTGTGTTCTAGGGAATTGTAACAGTACTGGTGCTGTGGCTGAAGACATTTCACGAGCAAATGAGAACGCACGAGTACACATATTTGCTGAGGCTGTGTCCTTAAAGGACCCGGTCTCTCCGGACTGAGTCATTCAAGATCCGTGAAAAAAGGAGGCCGGAAGTTTTGGCTATGGATTCAAACAAGCCCCGACTTCTTCGTCTCAGTCGCCTAGCCAAAGAATGGATGCCGAACTTCTCACTACAGTTCTGGTTGCTAATTACATTTTTGAGGTGCTTCAGCAGCAGTACAGTCATCATGACTCTCATGTTTACAGTTGCCACACTGCAGAGATATTGGAATCTGTGCTTAAATGTCAGTAAAACCCCAGCCAAACACATTTGCACCGGTACAGATAAAACCTTTCAATAATTGAAACATTATCCGCCACATATCTGACTCAATAACCATTTAAAACAAGTATTTTCATTAATTTTAGATGGAAGTATTCACATACTTGCATTATATTAAACTACACTTACAATGTTCACCACTGTTTGGCGCCATTTTCCTCTGAGCATGCAGCAGCTGGCTTGCTTGGACTCGCAATAAATCACTAGATACCCAAGGCTATGTAGGATATACATAGCCTTGGATACCCAAGGCTATGTAGGATATACATAGCCTTGGGTATAATAGGATATCGTCCTTCAAAAGGGCAAAAAGAAGGCTACATTTATTAGCCGCATAACAAGGAGCCTTAAAATCCAAACTCGCCTCTGCGCTGCACTATGATGTACTGTATTCGGTCAATGTATCTGGCCTTCAGAGGACGCAGACCCTAAATTTGAACTCAGCATTAAGAAACTGTCAAAATATTGGTAAATTCTTTCTATGACAAAGTGCCATATTTGTAGGTATGAAGATTTGAGCAATTATTCCCCTCCAACAGTAAACTTCAAACACAGAAACAGGTGGGAAAATGTATTATATTAGTAAGGCAGAGGGATGGTGGATTAAACCTGGTTAAAACAACAGCAGATTAGGTCTGAGTCATAAGATTTTTGCAATAACATCACTGCCTGCGCCACCCACAACATTTTCACCTCGGAATAGTTGAGTGCACTTTTTTCTATGTTTTTGACCACTTGTCTTGCTGGTACCTCACTGCTCAAATATGCGATGATTACAGTCACTTCAAAACCACAACTAAAAATATTGTTGACATGATCCATACTATATACAGCAAAAAACAAAAGGTGGCATCATAAGGGGCTGAGTTCAGGTCTGAGCCCTGAAGCCACTGAGTCAAAACTCTGTGGAGGTCTGTGTGCTGGGAAATGGTGGCATGGTTGCCAAAAGGCAGATTCCATAAGGGGCTGTTATTTTAGACTGAAGTGGACCCCCTGCCTCCTATGCATGCTCTGATGTGCGTCAGAGGGTGAATGTTAGCAGTCCGTTATGACACATTTGGAGCTCTGGGCATGGACCCCTCCTTTACTGCTGAAACAGGAAGCATGTTGTGATATTTGGAGTTTTGTGCCATCTACATTTATGCTTTCATTTTTAATTGGCACTCTACATAAGGTCATGTTGTTTTTACTTATTTTGGCCTCTTTATTTATTAGCTTCCAAAATATTTCTTGTCTATTGTGTTTGTCTTTGAAAAGACATTGTTTTGTTTCTGATCTGCCTTTTTGTTTTTTGTTTTTTGAAGGTGTCTTTTTAAGGACAAGATAAAGAAAGGTACGAGAGTAGCATTCAAAATATTTTTTTCTTTAGCCTTCCTGCCACTAGTTATTCTTAAAGCCGTAATTTTCAGATCATTGAAACAATGTTGTAAACTGGTTTTCAATGTGTTTTCAATGTCTACTATTGGAATAAAGTGGTACAAAATCAACTGTCCCTGGACTAAAACAAAACTATAATGGACTGACAAGATTTAGCCTAAAAAAAAGAAATCAATGTTAATGTCTTGGGGTGGGGATTTTTGCTTCAGTTGCCACCTTTTGTTAATAAATCTGCAATAAACCACCTTCAGCTTCAGTCTCTGCATTTGGGTCCTCTTTAAATATCCACAGATCCTGACAGCATGTGTATGAGAAAGCAGTTAAAACACAAGTTAGGCTTGAGCAAAAAAAAATGTATTTTTATCAAAGTGTTTCTAATAATTTTCTTTATTAACATTCTTTTCCCCCTCAAAATCACATTTTGGGGGACTAAACATATATATCCCTTTTCTGCTGAAAGCCCTCTGTGTAATGAGCTTATGACTTGGGACCCAGAATTTGAGGCGAGACAGACAGTGATTGCTGAAAAGGCGTTTATTGAACACAATGGAGCTGTGGATGTGCAGCGGTTGGAGGGGCAGCCTGGGCACTGCCCATCACTGGCAACTCTGGTTTAACAGTTCAGTCCATATCCTTAAAGCGAGGTGGGATCCAGCCAATGGACTCTCAATGAGATGCGGCGGACGCTGCCCAGAGTCAACCAGATGCTGCAGCCCCAGAGAACAAGTAGAAATCCAAGCCAGGTCAGGGAAAACAGTTCAGAACAGGAAGGCATAGAGATCCAGGAGTCAAATGGGAACAGGCAAGCTCAGCAGTTGAGAGGCAGAACTCAGTGGATTAGAGACAGGGCATGATCAAGAACACTACGAAAATACTAAAAACCTCTCTCACCACTCGTCTCCAAGAACAAGGGCATGAACTATGGCATCCAAGTTAAGCTCAAAGACAGTAATCTGTCGCCCATAGCTGAAACTTAGTCGTATTTTAAGCAGCAGGAGCAGGTGTTTGAGATGAGTGATAATTAGTAACTGGGCAGTTAGGCAGGTGAGTGAAATTAGCAATTAGGCCAGCTCCCACACCCATGATCATGACACTAAGATTTAAATTCCTAGGGTTTGTTTAACCTGGGTAAAATTGATCCTGGGGAATTTGCCGTCCTGCTATTTCCATTACTTAGAAAGGCATCTGCACCAACTGGCAGGACCTACCTATATTAGCTGCACTGATTTTACAATTGACACAGTTCAACCAAACGGAACATACAGTTTCATAATGCATTAAATAAAACTGTGTCTAAGATTACATTAATTTAGCAACAAAAAAAAGGTCCACTCAGCCCATCTTGTAGATCACCCATCCATCCATGTGATGAAGTGTAGGGAGGAGGAACACTTTGTGAAGCAGAATAAGGAAAATCATATTATTCTGTTTCAATCTGCATTGATTCATGCCTACCGTCACTGAAAACCACAAATTAAGCTCTGCAACAACATTGGGAGTTGTGGGAAGCTCTGATTAACAGAGCAGCTAAAACAATCCACACAGAAAAGATGTATTCTATTTTTGTGTAAAACAGAAAATCTGAATCAAGCCTACTAAGCTAGAACACTACTGCTGCACCCCACACAGTGTCTGCACTACAAGCAGTTGGTAGGTGGTGAGATGCAACTGACGTCTGCTTGTGGGCAGATTGTCTGCAAGTAGTGCTTTTTTTTCTTTTCCAAGGAGATGAGAGGTTCTCCATTGACTCAGAGATGGACTGCCTTCACAGTGCCAAAAGTCACATGTAAACATCTGCTGTGAGAAAATAATGAAAAATATTTTTTCCTTCCTTCCTCCCTGTATTAAAGCTAGGCTCTGATTGAGGCTTTGTGGCTGGTTGCCATAGTAATGTGAGGAAGAAGAACAACACAGCTGAATAATGAAACAATTAATAAATATGCACACAACAAGACTAAGGCAGCATATCTCCCAAGCACATGCATAAAATAGTATGTTTATATCTTTTCCTGAACAAAGAAAAATAAACAAGAAATCTTAGACCCGTGCATATATTTAAGTTTTATACTGACTTTTAGCTAAATATGCACTCAGACTCTTTTTGCAGATAAAAATAAATTTAGTTAACAAACTCCAGAAAAGCTGCACTGCATTTATATTTAGATTAAATTAGCCACATTTGGAAGTTATTCACTATTTAGGTAACTCCTGAAATTCAGTAGATAAATTAGATCTGTTTTTTAAGGTGTCAGAGTGTAGAGGCTTCATTCTTTTTTGATCCCATCTCAAATTAATGCCATGCTTTCTTCTGGGCTAGGTTCAGGTTGAACATTTGCCTTGTTGCGAGACGAAGGAGGAGATTGCCTATGAAGGCAGTCTTGGTTTGTAAGATGAATAGCCACTGTCAGTTGTTGATATCAAAATTAATCTGAAGTACAGGATAGAGTGACATGCAGAGAACAAGATGATCTAATGTTGTATCTCAATAAAAAAGGGCCTGAAACCTTCCTTGTAGGTTCATATCCCTGGAGACCAATCAGTCATCAATAGAATGCAACTCACTTCTCTTCATCTGATCATTACAATACATTACCTCTTTTATAAAACATGTATACATTGTATGTTATAGGGAACTCTTTTCTGGAGAAAATTTTTTCACTGACCTCTGACACTACAACAGTGTATGATTTCTGGTAAAGATGATGCTGATGATATTCAAGGTTCTGGTCAGGTACAAACTTTTTGTAAAATTGTTTAATCACCCAGTTTTAATCCGAGGGGGAATGTTTCTCAGAAAGTGTTCAAAGAGAAAGGAAACATCTTTAAGTATTCACAGAATTTATTCCAGTAATGTTTCACAGAAATTGTTGATATAAGCACAAATTAAAGAGGAAGTCTTCTAACCATAGCAATGGGAACAGCAAAATGGCTTCAATATTAGGGTTTCTCATTTACTTATCATGACATAAAGCTATACCCTCTCAGTATGTACCTCCCAATGCAGCATAGCTACTCCCAGAGCAAAGAATTTCAAAATAAGGCAAAAACAGAACCTCAGAGGTCATCATGGTTCATCTTAGCCTTGAACATTAGAGTGTCCTTCTTGCTGACTTAAACAGAAAATAGTTATTTATAACAGAAAATAACAGAAAAAGAAATTAACCTTCAACAATAACCCCTTTTGAGGTGGTTAAAAATACCACCTCACTAACTATGTATATGTACTGTTACAACAAGATCAAATATGCTAAACCACTCAATAAAACCACATCTATGTGTCCCCTGGCGTCTTGAGGGCCTTGGGGGACGACAACCTGGTTTTACAGTCCGAAACACTAGGAGTGGGATCTCGAGGCACAGCTGGGGCAGTAGATGCCTGAGAGGAGTGAGGTCTTGGGCCAGGAGCCATCCAAGCAGTAGCAGGCCAACGGTCATGTCTGTGGAGCCCTGCTAGTTGTTGCCTGGTTGTGGCCCAAGCTCTGCATTCCGCAGCTTCCGATGCAGCCGAGCTGAAAAGTTCTCCTGGAACCACTAGCAAGGTACGTAGGCTCTGCCTGCAGGATTTAGTGTGGGGCAACTGAGCCAACCACACCTGATGCTGAAAATGAACACAGGTAGGTAAGGTACCACCAAGCTCCCTCGTCATAAGTGCAAAGCCTATAGAGACCCATCATACCCTGAGTTGACTGATCAAGTGCTTGTGATTCTAACGAAGGAGCTCTAACCAGTAACAGATGGGCAAGGGATTTCCCAAAATGCCCCATCCTAGCCCCCCCAAAGTTGTAGGCTCGGCAAAGCTAATCGTCCGTAATGCAGCACTGTGGTCGCAGACAACGACGTTAGCCTGGAGGGCTTTGTTCGGAGGATCGATGAGGGAGGCGATGCCAGGCTCAACAGGCAGCATCTATCCTAACCCAAATTTTGGGGCCTCCTGCATAGCAAAGAGGGCCCTACCATCTGACGTGGGGTGAAAAAAAAATCCAGGTGTCAGACCAACAGGCATGGATTTCTTTAATTTAGTCCTCCTAAGGTGGGACAGCGAAGGAAGCTAATCCAGTTTTATAGTGCATGAAAAAGATGCTAGAGATAGCCAGTTAAAGCTGTGGTGAGTCCACCTACAACCATGCTTAAGCAACCTCAATGGCAGTTGCAACCGGCTCCCCCATGCCGGAAGGGATGAAGTAGAACATATGTTCCAAACTAAAGTATGTCATTGGGTTGCTGACAGTGCATATCAGTTTCCCTGGAAGTATTCTATGCCTCCCCAAAAAGGGGAAATCATTCCAGTTTTGACCAGATTGAAAAGTCAGAGTGAAAAACGCATTGCAACCCTTTGTTTATTATTTAGTGCTTGTCAGCTGTCAAATCGAAGTTGCTCAGCACTGGTCAAGTGCTCTCTCTCACTCCTGTGATTTTTTTAATATACAAGACAGGCAGGTGGCTGTTCAGGAAGCATTGCGCTCAAAAGTAAAGGAGCTCTGGCTATCACTGTTAATAAGGTAATACTTTTTTTGAGGAAAGCTGGCATATTACAACGCAACAATAGTGCACTGTGGTTGATTATACCCCTTTTTTACAGCTAGATAACCAGCTAATATCAGTTTGTCATACTCCTGGTAAGAAACAGAATTGTATGCCACAATAATATCCAGCACAAGAAGATCCAAAACAGGTCAAGAGGAAACTGGACCTTCCCATAATACTAAGATTATTTAACATATTGCAAGCTGTCAGTCCAGGGGAAATGCTGTTATTTCCACAGGCATAAATCACATTTGCCGAATGTTTAGCTTGCACTGGTAGCTTTAAAAAAGTTTGGGACACTCCTCCATAACCTCTGCTGCACCTAGAATCAAGGGCTCTACAGAATCTTCCAAGTATCACTTTTCTCAGATGATTTTCTCAATTCACAAGAGGCACTCTGATCAGCCCATTTAACAAAGTGGCTACTTGAAAACAACAGGACACAAGAGTCTACTTTAGCCTACACATAGAACGAAACAGTAAGAAATGAAGGTGGTAACTATGATGATGATGTTACAGAATCATTATACTGTACCAAAAACTGATAAATAAGTTTAACTGTTTGGAAAAGTGTTAAGGTGCCATTGTTGTTCTGTGCTGGTTTAATCATTTCACTTTCTATTATTTAAGGATTAATTTGTATCTTTTTTTTTGTTGTTGTTGTTTTATATTTTTTTTGGGGGGGGGGGGGGGTATCTGTTTTATCTTTGCAGCGTTATATAAAGATATAAGTCAATAACAAATGTTCTTGTCCTGTTTAAGGTAGAATTTGAGCTTTGTCTCAGTTTATGGTTATATGAATCAATTTAGTTTGGTGCCCATTAAACGATGTTGCCATATCATGTCACTTCTGGTGATTAAACTCTTCTTTAACAAGGCTGAACAAAAGCATGGCAACCCTTTCACAGCAGAAAACACATTTTAATGAGTAAGAGACTTTAAGACATCTGCTTCAGGATAGATCAGAACAATTTTTTTTACCCTGTGCAGATCAGGAGCTCAAAAGGCTGCTTTGTCTCAACTTTGAGCAGAAATGGTCACACTGATGACTAGAGTTGATGAGGGTTACTTAGACATGCATGAATTAACCAAAGCATTATTTTAGGAATGATTTTGATAAAGGAATAGTATTGTAATATAGTTAAAAGCTAAAAAAAACAAAAAAAACAAATGTGCATGATAAAGTCTCTTCAAATATACAAAGGTACCAAAGTGTCAGTGCTTAGAGGCTTCAAACATTCAGCCAGTGGTCCCAGAGGGTAATAATCATGACCTGGTCACATTTCATTTAAACAGGTGCCCAAACCCCTTAGTTAGAAGTGTCTTTGAAGGGGTGGAACCCTTTTGTATTTAAAGGAAAAGCCCGGTCAGCAAGGAATGATAAAAGGATCATTATATATACGGAAAACTAATAAGTTTGCTGCTGTGATTTAATTAATTTGGTGTTAATCAGTAAAAAAATGAAAGCAATAATTTGTCGCGATAACTGAGTCCGGGACCAGACATTTTTGCCCAAATATACTACCGGTAACACTTCACTCCTGACATCTTCTGGCAGTGACGTCACAGTGCGGTAAGCCTAGCGACATTTTCCCCGCTTTACAAGCAAAATCAATTGGAGCTACAACACATGCCTGCAATCAACAATTATTTAGGATTTTGAGAGGACTTCATTGAAATTCAAGAGAGCAATATTTAAACTGAGAATGCAAGTCAGTTGGATGTTGTAATACATTGGGTAAAAGTGAAAAAAAAACAATGTTTTCAAGACGACTTCGATAATAGCGCGTAGTGACAAACGCCAGATACAGCACTGGGACTTGCTCAACAGCCGATACCACGCCGTGACGTCACAAACCCGTGGGTGGCAGTAGTGTTCATGACAAACATGGATGTCTCCTGTAAAGCTCATTTACATTAAATTACTCTTAATTAAAAACATTTATCACTTACTGAATAGTATGTAATAATTTCATATTTAAAGTACTTTCAGAAGTTTGAAGACAGAATATGATGGGACTTTTCCTTTAAATGTCAGAAAGCTGACTTTATCAGCAAATTCTGTCAAATTCTGTCTTTTTCTTGCACAGTTTACTTTAAACTAATACTTTTCATTTGAGTTGCAACTTCCTGGGAGGCTGCGATGTGGGCTTGGCTGGGCCAGTGAAGCAAGAGTCCCAGCTGCAAAGAATCTCAGCGGGTCTGAGACTTAATTGGACTCATTTTAAAAGAGGTGTGGGAAAATTACGTTTTTCCATTTTATTTATTTATTTTTTTTTTAATTATTAGGATTTATTTTATTATTAGGTTGAGGAAGAAATCTCTCAGGGTGTCCAGACTGGGCTCTGCTGGGTCCATTTTGGTTGGTTCCTATTGTCAGGGTTTGGTTGTGGTTTGGAGGACCCAAATGCAGAGGCAGAGAGGCTAAGGTGATTTCTTGTAGATTTAATCAAGGGAACAGTTTAACAAAGGCAGGAATCCAAAAACCAACTAATAATGTAAAACAAACCAGAACTATGGAGACATCTGGGGAAACCACTCATGAGGAGCCAGGGAGAGATGAGGTAGGCAGACAACAACATGGGGGGACAGCAATGACAAGGAACCAACAAAGAGTAACAGCAGAGGGAGAGAATAACAACATAATAGGAATTAAACCAATAAAACTAGAAAACAAGGAGCAAAGTAAAGCACAACAGAACCAAGACCATGACCATGAGTTTAATTACTTAAGTGATTATCTCTCATAGATTTCTGATTTTGGATTCTATAGATTAGTATGTTTTTTTGTTGTAGTTTTGATCAGCCAGTAAATATGTTCCCCTTGTGGGTCAGTTTACTAGGTCAATTAACACTTAAGTCTGTTAGGTGTTAAGGTTGGTTTTGTTGAACTCATTTTCTTTTTGGGCTGAGATTTAAGTTTAGAGTTCAGATTTTAAGTTGTAAATAAATTTGTTACCATTTTTTTCCTCAAACTTCCATACACTTCTCTGATTTTTTTGGCTCGGTCCTTCACAGAGTCCTATGAGAGCGAGATAAATTATGTAAAGTTGCTTTAAAATACAGCTCTACTATAAGAATGTACTTTTCTAAACCTCTAACCTATTAACTTTGAGTTTTCCATGAAAAAAGTGCATTATTAAACACTTTACAGTAAGACTGCAATACTTTTCCACTGAACATTTGTCATCATTAATGTAAAAAACTGGTGAATGTATGGAAGCATTTGTATTACAGTAATATCTGTGGAAGTAATTTATTAAAACTTTTGTGCACATTTTAAAAGGATTGAGTTAATATGTGTGATTTTAGTATCATGGGATTTGAGATAAGGCCACAGTAGAAGCACTTTGCTCATCAACTTCTGACACTTTCCAAAAGTCTACAAGCGGTGGAACAAGGAAGTTCCAAGGCTCTCCACAAACGTTAATTAAAGACTTCTTGTGGACAAGAGCTAGTAATTAAAGTGTCTCCTCAACCACTGTATATCCCCAGGGAGGTGCCAGGAGGAACTCCCACACACCCATTAATCTTTAAACCGTCCTTATTGTTCTGAATTATTCAGCAAAACGCATGTTCCCAAGAAGTAACTTAATACTTGTTGGGGAGTAGCAGATTTGTTTCATTCTGCAACTGTTGTCAAACGATACATTGCAGATATTGCACACATCTAAGATAGAGTAAACATCGGGAAAGCCAATAGAGGGACATCTAAGCATAAAAAGAAAGCATATCAGAAGTATATATATTTTGATAATGTTGTCCTTAACTTTGAAACATCTTTAGCAGGCAGACAGGATTAACTCAAACACAATGGTGAGGATCCCAAATGACGTCACTACACCAAAGACAGACAACTGAAATGTTTTTCCTTTCATTTTTTTTTTAAAGTTGGCTAATTAGTTAAAGTACAAATTAAAATCTTGCATTAGTGTACATCTTTATACACTGCAAACATGGGGGATTGCTGGATGGTTAGGCTCTTTCAAGTAGCTATGTCAATTCAATGGTAGTGCTGGCTGATGGGCTCATGTCTGTTTATCTCTGCTCATCAAGCTGGGTATTCCATTTAGGTTCAATGATCACTGTATTCACAATCAGGACAGAAGATTGGTATATATTACCTTGCTTTGTCATGATCAAATAGTTTTTGTTCTTCCTTGTGTATTATAATATGATTTTGTTCATTTAATTGCTAAATTAGTTGACTTGAAACAGTTTTGTTCCCTAACCTGTCTCTGACAGAATAAACACCTCACAGCAAAGGTAGTAAGCTACACCAGCGGTCCCCAACCACCAGGCCGCGGACCGGTACCGGTCCGTGGGTCATTTGGTACCGGGCCACACAGAAAAAAAGTATATATATATATATATAGATATATAATTTATCGACGATCAGAGTCTGAGTGATGTTTTATTTTGAAAAAATATTCTCTCCCAATTACGTCAGTCGGTGCATCTGTGCGTCTTGACACAAGTTAATTCAGTTCAAGACTCATCCTATCTATAACATCCTATTTTTGTGAAGCGGGATTTTCTGCAGTTACAGTGACCAAAACAAAGCTACGAAGCAGACTGGACATCAGGAGCACACTTCGTCTGTCATTTTCTCCATTTACGCCTAGTTGGGACCGGCTTGTTGTTTTATTTTTATGCTGTTTGTATATGATTTTATGCCAGTCGTTTCATTTTACTTGATCGTATCCCCCCCGGCCGGTCCGTGAAAATATTGCCTGACATATAGTGGTCCGTGGTGCAAAAAAGGTTGGGGAACACTGAGCTACACCACTTGAAAATGCTAAGCCCTCTGCACTTTTACAACATACCTTTCATCTAGACCAGGGGTCGGCAACCCACGGCTCCAGAGGCACATGTGGCTCATTAATGCCCCCTTTGCGGCTCCCTGGAGCTTTTTCAAAAATGTATGAAAATGAAAGAGATCATTCATTATGTTTCCAATGCCATAAATGAATTTAAGCAATAAATGTAAACCTTTATGTTTGTAAAGATTTGCGTCATACCCTGCAACACACGGTGTGTCTTGGGTCATGGATCCCAAAGGAAAAAAGGAAGATTGCTGATGAGAACAGAAGATTCAAAGAAGAATGGACCACATCATTAGCTTTCATTATCAGAATATTCAGAATATCTTGCTTCAATGACAAATATCTGAAATAGACTACTCAGATATATAAAAGATTAGGTCAGTTTAGTTGATAGTCGGTCGCTTCACACCTGACCAACTCTATGCCCTTCATCGGAAGCTCAAGGGTTTGTGGGAGTTTGCCCAACCAGTCCACATGTGTTTGGTGGACCTGAACAAAAGGCAGTAATTTCTAACATGTGCTGCAAAACCAATGCTGCAAAAGATAGCAGTACAAATTTATTCCACCACCTAATAAGTCATCCACTGCAAAATGAAGAATGCTGTAAGCCCCCATGTCAACGTCTCCTGCACACCAATAAAAATGTCAAACAAATCAGCTGTGAAGCAGATAAGGTTGGCCTCGTCATTTGTAAAAGCGATCCCATATGAGAGAATAAGGAAGAGATGGAGGGAAAATTTACTACATTATTTCAATGTTTTTAGATGCTCTAATATCTGTGATATGATGTAGTTTTGTTGAGAGGTTTTTCAGGCCTTTTCTAAACTTGGCAATATGCAGGAAACGAGAATACTATCATCTTGGAGAATACATCACTTCAACTACCAAATTCCGATATAGCTCAACTGCACCACTTAATGTAGGATAGTTACATAGATGTCTACCAAGTTATGTAGAAATTTGTCCTTTTACCCTTAGGTAATATACATCTGCAGAAGCAACATTTCTATGCATAGAAGACACACTAAATGAATAATTGGCAATGTATTGCAGAATTTACAAGTTTACACAAAGATGACCAAATTTGCACCACAACAGAAATATATCAACCTTAAGGTTTAAGGTTAATTTGAAGATTATTTACCCTTACCAGCATTGTGAGCTTATCCTTGAGCGTTAGCTTTTGGGTTTGTATTTTGCAAATTCCAAACTAAAATATTTTGTCAGTTAACTTCATTGTTATTTAGTTAATTTAAAATAACTACACAAAGACAGCAGCTTGAAACCTAACTACAATCCTGTCCTTTTATGTGTATCATTCACACGTACATAGACAGTTGTGCCAAGTTTACTTATTGTACATGAATTGGTTTTTGATCAATACTAATGTTGATTTAATATAACTTTAAATTAACTCAACCACCATTCTATAGGACAGTGGTGAGACATTATCTGAATGATGACCTAGTGTGTGCATAAGATAATTAACAGGAAATGCTACATTTACACAAGGAGAAAAAAATGCAGGCTAGACAAGAAATGTGTGTTGAAGTTAACATTACCATGGATGCAGGAATATATAAACAGATTATAAATGTCACTTCCCAGTCCCTGTGGGTACAAATAATCAGCACTGGCCCTGACAAAAGCTCATCATAATGGCTCCTGGTATTATCTATGGTATTAACATTTCACACAAAGAAAAAAAAAACTAAAGGTCTACTGAGTTCCCAATATTCATGACTAATCTACACTGACTCAGATGTATCAAGTTGATATCTACCATTTTGCTTATTTGAAATTTTCCTTTCAGTTTTAACAGTAATTATTCTGTTATTTTAAGTTAAATGTTCCCCACTGGGGATTTATAAACACCATTTCGTTTGGTATCATCGGCAGATGTGTGAAGCATTGAGATTTTAACAGGGTTTAGCAATACCTTAATTTCTAGATTATAAATCGCTCCGGAGAACACGTCACACAGGAAATACATGCATAATAAAGAAAGAAAAGACATACATATGTCACACTGGAGTATAAGTCACATTTTTGGGGGAAATTTATTTGATAAAATTCAAAAACAAGAACAGACATGTCATCTTGAAAGGCAATTTAAGATAAAAATAGAATAGAGACAGCAACAGGCTGAATAATTGTACGGTGCATGACACATTAAACAACAAAGTGAGACCGTGCCTGGTATGTTAACATAACATTTTAAGAGTTATCTTAATAACTATAGCATGAATAACATGCTAACAAGTTTATCAAACCAGCCATGTCACTCCAAATTACAAAAGCCAATGAAATCTTCATCCTCTGTGTCACTTTTAAACAACTCCACTAACTCCAATCTATCTTTCTGCTCCTCTATTACCATTTTTGACTGCATATTTTTGTACTTGCAGCTTGTAATCTGCAGAATATGATTTTTCAGCTGTCTGTTGGAGCCTTGTTCAGTATATATACATATACATTGTGATCCAGGCGGAATCCCCAGATTCCAGACTAATCTTATAGTACAACATTCAAAATCTTTTTAGGGTATTTTCAACATATTTATTCAAACTGCTTGAGTTGATCCTTACACCAGCAAAAGAAACCTGCGAGTACATATCAGAGGGGCCATGAATCCGGCAGCTGCGTCCACTCAAGGCCAGATTCATCTGCCGGTGATGTCATAGCATGGCGCCAGGGTCTCTTGGGATTCAAAGACTCCTTCGTATGTGGCATACAAATACAGCCTTTTTTTGCCCGGTTGGAAGGACAAGTCAGCTGTACAAGTCTATGGCCTAAGGCAGGCATCCCCAATGTCAGTCTTCGAGGGCCACCGTCCTGCAGGTTGTAGAAGTTTCCCTGCTTCAGCACAGCTGTTTATGATGATTGCATTTTAGCAAAAGACTGTTAATCAGCTTTCAATTAAAATCAGGTGTGCTGGAGCAAGGAAACCTCTAAACATGTAGGACAGCGGCCCTCGAGGACCAACTTTGGGGATGCCTGGCCTAAGGTATGCCATATAATTGCGACTCAAGGCAAGCTAGCTGCTTAATGCTCGGACAAAAAAGGGAAATGGTGAATTGAAAGTGCGGTTTAATATAATCCAATATTATGACTAGTTCCATCTTAAATCAATTAAAATTGTTAATTTAAGTGGTTAGTGAGTCAGATATGTCACATGTAATGTTTGGTTTAATGTTTTGGTTCTGTTTTATCTGTCCCTATGCAAATGGGTTTGGCTGAGATTAAAGCACAGATTTCAAAATCTCTGCAGTGTGGGGACAACGAATCTGATATCTGCAACCAGGAGGACAGTTTGACAATTCTGAAAAGCTAATTAGGTCAAACTGATGTTGGAAAAAAAGTCTGGCTCTGAGGCTCAGCCCTAATTCATCCCAAACATGTTCTGCTAGGTTGAGGTCCTGACTCAACTTGTGCAGAAGAGTCAAACACATTACATTGAACTTTATGATGTAGTGCTGGGAAACAGCTGCACAGAAATGATAACCTATTCCAGAATGCTCATTATGTGTTTCTTGAACTGATTCTGACATTAGGTAGGTAGATCTGTTATGTTTGACTCTGCTAAAAGTTGGCGACCTCTGGGCACTATGTGCATCAATATCTGTTGTTACCGTTTTATCTGCTTAGTGGCCAACCGTGTAGATACTGAGTTTGTTTCATTCCTCTATATTCCAATGCTCTCACTCTCGTGAGCAGGTTAATTCTGCTCTGATCTCTTGTATAAAGTGCACAGTGCTCTTTACAAAATGGGTTCTAGGGTAGTGTGTGAAAAAACTGACTGATTTAAATATGCAAATTGCTCCCTCTCCACAATGTATGCACTCAGAGCACGAGAGCAGAATTATCTGGAAATGTTTGCTTCATTGAGAGATTCAGTTTGTTTTATCATTTCCCAGTTTACTCTAAATTTGTTGTGAAAAATGCATTTCATGAGCCAGTGGAGCTTATGTAACATTTTAGCAGAGATTCAGTATTGCCTGCAGTTCAGATTGTCCATGCAAACACAATATACAAAAAAAAAAAATCGTACTGATCCTAATCCATTATTCACAACATCCCTTTCTCTTGCAGAATCTACCAGAGCAGCACATTTTAATCTATTTTCAGAATACCACATCCAGCCAACCCGACTGCACGTTCCAACTTTAACTAGAGCCATTTGTAGTAGCCTATTTTAACAGTTGTGTGAAGACCTGTTTATCTATATTGAACCAAATTCTGGCAATGCTTCTGGCATCCTACACATTCTCATTGTGAAAACAGCAGTTACCGTGGTAACAAGAGCACCACAATAAGGACATGTTAGCAGACAAACAAACCGTGCTATGCCGTGGAGGCTGGGGCCGAATTATACATTTATATAATCAAGGACATCACTGTACAGCCACTCTTGCTGTCATCTAAAGCATCACCATAGCAACAAATAGGCCTGTGGTAGTTCTGTTATTTGGAAACATCCACTTTTTACTCTTTATCTCATGAATGGTCAGCTTAGTTAAATTTTCTTTCTATATGGGGTACAAAAAGTAGAAGAACAGATCAAAAGCAGTCACACAAATATGGGAAATGTCACCTGTACCACATCCATGGGTTTGTATTTGATAATTCCTCCCATTTTTTCTAAGATTTCACTCCCCACCAGTGTAAATTTCATCAGCCTTTCTAAATTTAGTCTTAGTCACAATGACAAAAATTTATTATAGTCTTAGTCATATTTAGTCATTGCCTTCCCGATTTTGTTTTAGTCTTAGTCTAAATGACAAAAATCTGTTTTAGTCTTAGTTAAATTTTTGTCATTTTGGTCAATTTATTCAACACCGTAAATAATAGAACTTCTCCACACATTGCCTTTTTTTAACATATATATATATATATATATATATCACTGTACAGAAAAAAAATTCTTCACACACAGCTTCTCTTTTTCTCTATCCTATTTATATAACACTATGCAGAATAGAACTTCACACACTGATTCTCTTTTTAACATTTATCACACTGTACACATTCAACCTTTTGTCTGCTTGTTTCATCATATCCACAAAGTCTTCATCCTCAATGGTCCTTGCAGGCAGGCCAGAACACCCAGTCCACTTTGCCATTGAGTTCTCCAGGGCTTTCTTCTCTTTGGCATCATGTTTGTATGGTGGGGGTGCTCCCAACATCTCTGCAACAGACTTCCCTTCCTTCCCCAACCTCGGATTTGGCTGTGGTGTCGCTGTGTCAGGTATGTAGTTGGGAGGAAGAAATTTAAATGATTAATATTCAGTGTATCAGTAGAACATCTTTCTTCTTCTATGACAGAGAGACAGACAGATACAGGCATAGGAAGGCACACACACCAAACATCCACACGCATGCGCATGCACGCACATGCACACACAGCCACATGCATGCGCGCCAGCGCACACACATACATTCACATTCATGCACCTGTGCGCGCACACACACACACCTGTTCCTTCTACTACAGGTCCACCCATTTCTACCTTCTTCCATAGGCAGCATGTTGGTACCTCAGATGTCCCTTGAGATTCGCTGTGTTCTTCCCTGCCATGTGTTGAAGCCACAGCCTCTTTGGTGGCGTCCTTATTTAGGTGTTTTCCTTCGCATTGTAAACGAAATGGCTCCATACATCCAGGCGTTGTTTAACAAACCGCACACCAGTATATGCAATGACTGCGAAGTTGAGCTATGAGTATAAGCCCTCTGCTAGTACTGACTGAGTGCTGCAAGACACTGTGGGAAAGGCGCCGTGTAGGGACAAACAGCGCAACAACACGTAATCCTCTATGAAGCTCAAGAAACACTTATATTAACAATTACATATTAATCATGAACAATTACATTTCTTAATGTCCATGCATCAATGGATCATAAATTTTGTCTGTCTTAGTCTTTTTGACGAAAATCATTTCTTTTATTTTCGTGATATTTTTATTTTCTGGAAACAATTTGTGCGTTATCATTTCGTTGTTGTCACGGGAAAAAGGGGCGTTGACGAAATATTTTTGTCATCGTCATGGTTGACGAAATTAACACTGCTCCACCCTCACACTCCCAGATCAGGTGAATAAAGAAATTGATTAAATGACACAAATGAGACAATAATAGAAGGGATTCTATCTAAAGTTTGGAAATATTCCAAAGCACACCAGCTTGATAACATCTGAATGTGGCCTACTCAAGGTTTTCAGTTCAATTCAAACTGAGAAAGTATGGCTTGACCTTAAGAGGCCTCTGTCATGCAAAAAAGCCCCGAAGCACTAACCCTTAAATATCAATTTGGGATGTGGAAGGCAACTTGCAATGTTGTCCCATTTCATAATTAAAAAAACAAGGTCAAAGTTCAGTTCACACAGATGAAAATAAACTCGCTCATGTTTATAGTTTACTTTTCAAAAAATGAACTAAGTTCACAAAAAAATAAATAAACTAGTTCAAGTACATTTGGTAAATTAAGCCACAATCCCACATAATAGAACTTCACATTTAAATGTGTAATCATGATATATGCAATGAAAGTGAAAATGCTCAATCCAGACAAGGTATACTCTATGTACACTGAAGCCTTTATTTCACAAAACTTTAGAAACATACATTTAGTACATTTAGGTTCTGCTGAAAAGATGCCGTTTCTCTCTTGGTGAATTATTTCTGACATTTCTCATTCAGTCACAGATATTTCCCATGATATCCTGGATACTTTAACTAGATGTGTTACTTTAAATTAGAAGTTGAATTGGCTGACATACGGACTTGTTTCTTAAGTCCCAGACAACACAGTTTGCGCATAAGCG
The DNA here is from genome assembly GCF_000732505.1 of Cyprinodon variegatus. Lineage (NCBI taxonomy): Eukaryota > Metazoa > Chordata > Actinopteri > Cyprinodontiformes > Cyprinodontidae > Cyprinodon > Cyprinodon variegatus. The sequence goes on from NW_015150482.1 coordinate 1,605,594, forward strand.
TGAGTTTTTTTTCAGTTTGAGTCTTCCTTTGCTAGTTCATAAAATTCTTACAAGTGCTCTGTAAAACTGGCATCAGAAATACCAGAAGATGATCATGCAGACTAGTACTAGCAGTAGACATGCTGGTGTGTCATGCTGTTTGCCACTTTAAGTGCCGTAAAAGTTATTTAATGAAAAGTGTTGCTATCAAATGAATGTGAGCTGTGTGTGTCGCTAATTTTTCTCATTTGTGTTTATTTACGCAAAGCTGATCCGATTAGTTCACTGTTCACTAAAAATATGAATGTGTTAAGTGAACACCATTCATTGAACCCATCCATACACAACACCGGCGCCTGATTGTACATGGGGGGTATAAATGAGACTGGGAGGGCCTCTCCCCTCCGACGGAAAAGGAAAGCAGTCATTGCCATGCCAACAGATTGAAACCACATGTGCATGGCTGTGTCTCTGTGCTGCAGGTTGATACAACATCAAACATTTGCCCCTTTCTTAATAACAAATATATGCAGTCAAAACTATTTCAAAGGGGACATTTCCTTTAGGGATTAATGGCCTTTTTTTTCTTATTCCTAGCTTGTGATTTCTTGTCAGTGTGACGAACATGCAGCAAACCAGTGGAACTTACATGTGAATGCATGTGTTTTCCCACTAGTAATTTGCATCCGCTGCCAAATATATATATATATATATATATATATATATATATATATATATATATATATATATATATATATAACATCCTGGATGAAACATCCAAAATCCATAAGTACATTAAGGACAAGGCTCCAACAGATGATGTGCTCAGTGAATATCTCAGACAATGAGGAACAGAAGATGAGGTGCTGGAGATTCCGTCATGGGAGGATAAGCCCCTATATGGCATGTACCACCGAAACATTAACGAAGTGGCAGATTTCAGGAAATCCTACCAATGGCTAGACAAATCCGGATTTAAGAACAGCACAGAGGTACTCATCATGGCTGCAAAGGAGCAGGCCTTGAGCACCAGAACAATAGAGGCTCAGATCTACCACAGCAGACAAGACCCTAGGTGCAGAGTTATGCTTAATAATAAGCTGCAACTCCAACTAGGTAGAGCTCCAATAAAACTGTATAATTTTATAGGTTTTGCTTTTGATGGTTGTTTATTCTTCCTCTTTGGTCGTTGGGTGTTTTAGTTTTTTTTTCCCACCTTCTCATTTCTTGCAGGTGTGGAAGCAGACTTTCAGGAGTCATTCTGTATTTTCCGTTTACTTTTTTTCCTCCCTCCTTTATTTTCTAACTATTTTTCTCATTCCCTCCTTCCCTTCATCTCCCTCTCTTTCTCCATCTCCTTAATTAGGACAAAATCCTTTACAGTAAAAAAAAAAAAAAAAAAAAAAAGTCACATGTAAAAGTACTATTATTACTACTAGTACTACTATTAAACACCACCTTGTGACTAATATCATTCCCATTTTGTTAACTAACGATATCAGAAGTCAGCTTTATTCCTGAATGGGGTAGTGAGGAAATAGATCAACACTCCAATTCTTACAAAAAAGTTTTTGTAAAATTATGGTGTGGCCATGTTATTGCCTGTTTTCATAAACAGCTATTCTATTTATATTGATTTTTGCTCAATGAAAACATCACCTAGTCTCGCTGTTAGTGTAAAAACAAATCATCTCTTTCAATCATGCAGAAGCCTATGCTCATTTGGATTCATATTCAAATGTGAAAGCTGGTGCAGGGCTGACTTGGAAGAATAGTTTGGGATAAAGGAGCTATTTTAATTAGCTCAGGTTTAAAACAACAAAGCAGTGCTCTGCTTCTTAGTGTTGTTTATTGCGTAGATGTAGAGGTTTGAGAAAGAGCCGTCTATGCATAAAACCTGTTGAGACTTAAAACAATCTTTCTCAGCCCCATCCTAGAGATATATGTGATGTGGAAAACAAACTTCTGATGAAAAAATAAATTGTTTTTGCAAACAGCATGCATTTTGTGAATTTTACGGTTACTTGCTCATTCAGTTAGATAATTGTGCAGTATTTTCTGCAACATCCTGCCAGCTGCTCAATCTGGGGTTTTTGTTCATTAAAACCTTTTTACAGACTCATTATCTGTGACAGTTATTTCTCTCAGGGTAAAACAGGAACCCTGAGATCATATGGATAGAGAGGTCACCTAAGCAACTAAATGAACAACACACTGCAGTATAACAGCAATATTTACAAAATGTATAGCTGGTTTAGATCTGCTGTTTAAAGTAGTTAGGATTCAAAAGACAAGCACGTAATGTGCAATAAAGATGGACACAAAAGCAGAGTCCCAGCTAAAGTAGAATAATAAAGCATTAACTTGTACTTTTTTTTTTACTGTGTTAATATTACAATAGTTATTATACAATCACAAATCCGATAAAAGGAAGGTGCTTCTGTGTTTTCAAATATTGATGTCATAGCTTTGTCAAATTTTCTTGACCCACATGAGTAAAAGCTCTCAAGAGACAACAAGTAAAAGGGTAACAATGGTTTATTGTAAATGATAAAGATAATCGGGAAGCAGAGAAGCTCTGCAATGAGAGAGAACATGAGGGGATGCTTGAGACAAAATAGTTTGCTAGAATAAATAATGATTTGGTCTTACTGAGCTAAAGATCTTGACAGTACCGAACAGTACAGAACCTGCTCACCCTTGTATTCCTGACTAATAGGTCAGAAAGCTGCTGCTAAATGGTAACATGGTCGACATTCTCAAAACAGGTAGGGGTGGATATTCTATTAGGTATCTGAAGATTCTCAGTCATTGAGGTCATAGTCAAGCTTGAAAGGTTCAGCTTAGAAAAGTGGACATGAAGTTTTGAAGAAGACGTCTCGCCTCTCAACCGAGGGGCTTCTTCAGTTCTAACTTGTGGTAGGGAGAACTGGGATTGATATACTGTAGATGTAACAAAGAATTAGGGGAAGCAAAAGGTGGCAATGATCCCCCTACTGGATTGCCCATGGAGGTCACCTTGGGTTCAGTGGTCACTATTCTGTATTCTATTAGTGTAAAGTCTTTTAGCTCGTTTGTTTACACATCCTTGTGGGACGCCTGCATTCTAAATAAGGCAGTTGTAAAAAAAATGTTGTGACCTAACACTTAAAAATATCTAATTAGAATGAGATGTCTAGTTACTGAAAGCTCAAAAGGATGAAACAAAAGGAATATCTTCAGTTGTGTCGGATGCAGGTTTTTGCCCTGCAACAGAATGGTCATTGCTTCAAGACCCAGCTCCACATTCAATGTTGTTGTCCTTGGCCAAGACACTTCACCTGCATTGCCTACTGATTGTAGTCAGAGGCACGGTGGCTGGTCAATTCTGTATGAGCCCCAGACAACTCTGACTACAATGTAGCTTGCCACCATCAGTGGATGAGTCTGTGGTTGAATGAATGTAGTGTAAAGTGCTTTGGTCAAGTCTACTGACCTGAAAAAGCACTGTTTAATCACAAGCCATTTACCTTTTAATTCTCTGTAGCTATGACACTGAATGAAGCAGATGTCTCACAAGGTCCAAAAAAGTACTTCAATTGTTCTATACTTTCTCACAACACCATGCTTTAAAGCTACACAAAGAACACAAAAACACATCCATAATCTTTCTGATTTTTCATTTAACTACATACTTGGACAAAATTGTTGGTACCCCTGGTTTAATGACAAAAAACAAAACAAATATAGAATAGCTTGAATCTGACAAAAGCAATAATTTATAACAATCCTATGAAAACGAGCAAATAAAAGGCAGGCATTGCTTTTTAACCATGCTTTAATGCAATGTTTAAAAAAATTAACTAATGAAACAGGGCCTGGAAAAGGTGATGGTATCCCTTGAAAGGACTGAAAATAATGTATTGAGATTAAAGGCGAACTATAAGCTCAGAGAAAATCTGTGTCGAATTGCACCATCCATCATTTGAGACAAAGCAGACTTGATGGGAGAGGTAGATTTTTTTGCCAAGGCACATCACCTCAATGTTCAGAGACAGAAAATTAAGCACGTCATGAAAAAAAATAAATAAGAAAACTGTCCCAACTCTGAAACGTAGAGGAGTCCCTGTTGGGTTCTGGGGCTGCTTTGCTTCATCTGGCACAGGATGTCTAGAATCTCTGCAGGGTACATCCAATTCTGAAGACTATCAAGGGGAGAAAAGGTGCTGACTAGTGTCAGAAAGTTGGGCTCAATGTTATGTGTTTTGCAACAGTGTAATGACCCAAAATACAAAGCTAACAAAAAAACAAAAAAAACAAGAATGGCTAGGCGAAAAATGGTAGACTATTCTGAAGTGGCCTTCTATAAGCCCTAACATAAATCTTATTGAGAATCTTTGGAAGGAGTTAAAAAGACATGCTGCCTGCAAAAATCACCCTTCAAACTGAAGCAGTTTGCTTTTGAGAGGTGGGCCAAAATACTTACTGGGTGATGCAGAAGTCTCACTGGCAGTTACAGGAATCCTTTGCTTGTAGCGATTGCCTTAAAAGCTTGTGAAACAAAATATTAAATCAAGGGTACCGTAATGTTTGTCTAGGCCCGTTTCATAAGATTTTGTTTCTGTTGAAGCATCATTAAAAGCAAAGTCTCACTCTCATTTTGAAATGGACATTTATTTTTGCATTTGATTCAAGTGAAACAGCTTTGTTTTAGCATAGATCAGCATGCAGAAACTGCATGCACAGCAGGGGTTGCAAAATATCAAACCTGCTCTTTGTAAAGGATAGTCATAATATATTCATACAAACATTAACAGTGATTCAAAGTCACGTATTCATCAGATAGCAACAAGAAACATAAAGGTTAAATGAGACGTTTAGCATATGAATCATCAAGAAAATACATCAACCTGTGTAAACCTCTGTACAAAGCCACCACCATCATTTGCAACTTAGATACAAAGTGTTTATAGCAAGGAGGAAAGCAGGGGTGAATAGCAAAACAATCTTAACATTTTCTATTTTGGTGTCTAATCTATTAATGTATATCTAATTATGAAAGTCAAGCTAAGCCTTCTTATAGATCCCTAAGAGATATACAGCATGCATTCACATTTAAAAGTGCCTTATACTCTACTTTTTTTTTTTTTTGTTTGTCTGTTTTTTCGTTATGTGTTTTTTACAATTTCATTGTGCAACCATTTTACACAGAGATCTGTCACTTAGGAAATAGCAATTTCAAAAAGTAGTGTGGTCAGAAAATTGTGTTGAGCAAACTCAAAAATTAAGATAAAGGCCCCAACATAGTCCGTGGAGGTCCGTGCATACTCAAGGCAGACCTTCGCTGGAGGGGTCTACACAAAGATCAGATTTTACTCTCGTGTAGGTTAGAAAACTTTGACCTCTAGCTTTGAGGGAATATATGTTATCTTTGTTTTTACAAGATTTAAACTATTTTCGCTTGTGTGTGGGTATGTGGACGAGAGAGTCTTTGTGTTATAAGACAGAAAATACTGTTTGGGACACGATTGAGGACCATAAAAGGGCCAATGCAGTTCTGAGAGGAAAGTGACAAGGAAATCTGCACTTTTTTTACACAAATTTTCAGCCAGAGATACAGAAATAGAAGTTAAACTGTTTACTATGAACTCAAGACCTAAGGGGTGCATACGCCAAGCACCAGGGATAACGATAAATTGATATGTAGGTTAGTGGCTTGAAGAAGTTCAATAATGAAATGCATAAAAACAAACAAAAGCCATCAACCTTCAGCGGGCGCTAGCAGCATTAGTAGAGTGCACTGCTCCTTTAACAGATGTGGGGTTGACAACAGTAAAGTGACTTGGAGCACAGTGGCAGGCTTAACGATCAGGGGCTTAGTGGGAGCCAGAAGGCAAGGGATAGAAATAGGTTCATTGTCCAGAAAGCAGAAAAATCTGACCATGGCTAGGCAAGAGAGAAAATCCATGAGGTCAAGACTTACTCATGAACCTGGCCAGGTAACATGAAGAGCTGGATGTTGGTTGCGTGGTAGCTTGCAATTATCTGGCCCTGTCTGCCTGCCAGAGGGTGACTTATAACTGCTGGAGCACATCTGAGAGACATGTAGCTGGTTGCACTGCTGCAGCAGGCAGCAGCTGGAGTTAAGAGGCTTGATTGCTCACAGGGATAGCAGGGCAGACAGACAAGCCAGAATCATAACATATCTACATATACCATAACAAGAAAAACTTTTAGGAATGTTTTATTATTATACCTATTTGCCTAACGTTATAAGATTTATGTATGTGTTTGTGTGTGTCATGTTAGACATTCATGGTCTAATATTTGAACATAGTACAGTGATAGTAATCTGTGTTTACTGCTATAATTTTTTATTAGCTGTTTTCCATTTTACCTACAGTGCTGATCCCTCTAAAATGAATACTTTAATAATATTGTACCCTATGTAAAATGATTTTACATTTTTTTTTCAGTTGAAAATTAATAGAGCTCCTCTTTTGGGGACATTTCAGCTACTTTTCTCATGATTCTGACCTTACATCTTTTGCCCCATCTTTTGTTTTACATTACCAGTATTTTTTTCTCTGCTAATAGGGAACCATCCTGCAGGTGTTACAGTCATAAAAGCACCATCCTACTACAAGGGAGAGGCTGATACAAAAGCTCTGATCAAAACACTGTGAGCACTGGAGTCATCTTTGGCATTGAAATTTAAGTTCAGATTTATATTTCAAGTGACAAATCATAAGTTCATTCCACATTTGCACTATTATTTGTTTTAAGTCTCTGCAGATTTATTTATTTTCTACATAGTTTTTCACAGTCATGTAAAAATGTACATTTCAGGTTTTAAATCAAGCATTCATGTGTGATGTCATCAATGCACCACTTGAAGCTGTGCTTTGTTTTATCTTTAGCCTGCTTGGTTACTGTAATTTCACCAATGCATTTAGTTATATTTTCCAGTACATTTGGTAAACCCACACTCAAAAAATTATGATTGATTGTTCAGAACATGTGTATGTTCATATTTAAAATACCAAATCAAAACTTTATTGAGAACCAGAAGATTTATTCTGATTAAAACCCTGGAAAAACAAAACTGTTGACAATTCATTATAATGTAAATTAGTCCATATCCAGATGTTGGAAAATTAAGTTCATGTACTCTTGAGTAAAAGAACAAAATATTTAAAATTGAGGCATTGTTTGCCATTCTACAGCCATTATTACAAAATATCTCTGGATTGCCATTTTTGGGTTCTTAGAGTAATACAAACAAAGGAAAATGTTTGCAAGTACTAACAGAGTTTATTCCAAGTATAACAAAATAATTTATGTGTATACAATAAAAAAAACAAAAAAAGAGTTTAGGTCAGCGCCGGACTATAAAGGGGCCAAAAGGAGTAGAAGCAAAGAATATGATCTGTCCTCCATATTTATTCTCAGCCTCAGGATGTACTGTAAGAGGCTATCTGCAGCATTACACTGAAAACACACATACCATCAAAAATAAAGTAATAACAGAAATTCATTGTCATTCATTGTCTCCCTCACTCTAACATCAGAACATTTCAGCTAGCAGTTGGATAAACGATTTGAACTTCTAGACAAATCAGATAATACATCAGTGAGATCAATTTGGTTGATGTTTTATATGCAAATTGGTTTTTATCCTTTTGTAAAATAGGAAGAACCATATTTTGATTTGCAACAAAGAAGAGACTTTGCAAGTCAGTCTTAATTTCAAAAAGATTTGTGAACTTAACATATTTAAAGTATCCTATGCCTCTGTTATTAAATAACAAGCTTAGGGTTGCTTTTCACAGATTATTACAGTAGGTAGAAAATTTATAAAAAATTATTTGGAATTAAAGATAGAATTTTCATGTATTAGATTATTAAACTTTCATCAGAATTTTAACGTAGACAACAACCTGAACAAAATAAGCATAAACCAGCTGCATGTGGCTGGTAAACTGCGTCTCTTTAGCGTGACAGCACTGGTATTGGACAATGAAATAGCAAAAATAAGATAAGAATTCATTGTACTTTTTTATTAATGTTATTAAAGCACATATTGTTCTATAACACCAAAGCATGACAGCTTTTGATATAGATTTTGTTTAAAATCTGCATCCACTGTACAGTATACCATCTCTTCTTTTTTTTTTTTTTTAACAGAGGCCAACTACTACTGGACTGCATAAAAACAACATGATTAAGTTTTCATTGAATTCCACAGTAACTCACACTCTCCAAGACTAATTAGACATTTTCAAAACCTAAGCTTTCAAAACTCACACGCAAAACATACATATTTTTTTGCCTTTTCTTCAGTGTCTTTTTGGCATAAAATATTGCCTCATGGGTTGACTGTGTTAAAGTAGGATTGTCATGCACTTCTGTTGCTGCACCCAACAGCTGATAAGCTCCTGTGACAGTACAGTTATATTACATGGCCTTTCTCCCAACAAAGCAGAAGTGGGGGGACTGAAGTTCTTGTGTGATTGCTTGAAGAAAAAGGATTCAAGTAGGGCTGGTAAGCAGCCTTTTGAAGTCTAGTTTTTCTTAGAAGTAACCTTATTTCTGCTGAACTTTAGAGGCTCTGAATACTTTTTAGGTTATTTACCACTTTTGTTTCTGTGTATAATTTATTTTTACTTGGCCAGTGACTTGCTGAAGTCTCACAGGCTTGTTTAAAGAGCATTCTTTGATAATAAGAACAGAAAGATGCCGTGCTGTGCAATGGCAGAATATACTGTGTGAAAAGATTAGAAATAACTGTGGTTAGCTCAGAGTAACTGTAGCTCTATTGTTTTAGAAGGCATTGATTGTACATAGGTGCACCAAATAAACTTGAGAGAGATTTCTCATTTTTCCTCGTAAAAAGTGTGATGGTGTACAAGTGACAGTAATGCATAGTTGATGAAAGTGTAACGACATTAGCAAGAAACTAGCCACGTACTTTTTTTTCCTATTATTTCCACATACATACAAGCATTAGCAGCAGTGATATTTTGAGTTTCAACTTTACTCAATCAAAACTTTACACTTAGGATAAAACAGTAATAAAGAACACCATCCCATCAAATTAGAAAATATACACTGAATTGGACATTCTGCAGAGTTATTTAGGAAGTTGGCCTAATATTTACAATCCGTGATCACCATGAGGATGGCTCGTCCTGTGTTCATGCATCAAAAAAGCATAAGTCTAAGATGTATTCCTGTCCAGGGAAGTAACAGTTCTGCTGAGGGGGTGTAGAGATGATCCAGGAATATTGCTGGTGGTTTGATGTTCAGGTTAATTTCTGTTCTGGAGTGGAGCAGAGCTGCAGAGGAGGGAACCTTGAGGGTCCAGAGGCGAGTAGGCAGACAGAGGGCTGAGGGCTTGCAGAGATTGAGCTGAGTGCAGGCAGGAGGAGAACTGAGAGCTTGCCAGAGTCTTAGGAGGCCGGCCGCAGGGCCGGAGGCCAAGCAGACGTTCAGGAGGCCGGCCGCGGGGCCGGAGGCGAAGCGGACGTTCAGGAGGCCGGCCGCGGGGCCAGAGGCGTGGCAGACGCTCAGGAGGCCGGCCGCAGGGCCGGAGGTGAGGCAGAGTCACAGGAAGTCGGCTGCAGGGCCGAAGACGTGACAGACGTTCTGCGGCCGGAGGCGAAGCGGACGCTCAGGAGGCCGGCCGTTGGGCCAGAAGCAAGGGAGAGTCTCTGGAGGTCGGCCGCGGGGCCAGGGACGAGGCAGAGTCTTTGGAGACCGGCCGCGGGGCCGGGGGCAAGGCAGAGTCTCTGGCGGCCACCTGCGGGGCCGGAGACGAGGGAGATGCTCTGGCCGTGGGTCAGGCGACGTAGGAGGGTCATTGGAGGATGATGTCTCCATTGCTGCAGGAACCTCGGAGGACGACGACATCTCCGCCATTGCAGGAACCTCGGAGGAGGACGTAGTCTCCGCCGCTGCAGGAACCTCGGAGGAGGACGACGTCTCCGCC
>NW_015150482.1:1616090-1620593 GCF_000732505.1 Cyprinodon variegatus
CAGGAACAGGAACAGAGGAGGCCGCCGACTGCGGCTCCGGGACAGGAACAGAGGAGGCCGCTGACTGCGGCTCAGGAACAGGAACAGAGGAGGCCGCCGACTGCGGCTCCGGGACAGGAACAGAGGAGGCCGCTGACTGCGGCTCAGGAACAGGAACAGAGGAGGCCGCCGACTGCGGCTCCGGGACAGGAACAGAGGAGGCCGCTGACTGCGGCTCAGGAACAGGAACAGAGGAGGCCGCCGACTGCAGCTCCGGAACAGGAACAGAGGAGGCCGCCGACTGCGGCTCCGGAACCAACATGGAGGGAGCCGCCCACAGCGGCACAGGTGCAGCCTCCGAGGGGACTTGGAGCGCCTCCTGAGGGCTCTTGGATGCTTGGAGCTCCCGCTTTGGGACTCTTGGAGGCGTACTTCCAGATTCCCCGAACTCAGAAGCCTCTATGAAAACCGGCTCAGGGGTCTCTGGAAGGCACATAGCAAGCTCAGGGGTCTCTGGACGGCACAGAGCAGGCTCAGGGGTCTCTGGACGGCTCAGAGCAGGAGGAGGCCCACGGCGACGCCGTCTCTTACGATGGGGGGTCTTTGGAGCTGAACTTACTTGCCTGCTAACGGCCTCAGGAGCTAGGCTAACTGGTTCGTAAATGGGTTCTGGCTCTGGGCTAGCTTGTTCGATTACGGGTTCAGGCACTAGGCTAGTTGGTTCGATTACGGGTTCAGGTGCTAGGCTAACTGGATTGTGAATTGGTTCTGAGGCAAGAAAAACAGGCATGGTAACTGGCTCTGAAGCTAAGGAAACAGGGATGCTAACGGGTGCTAAAGCTAGATCTGGCTGGCGGGGAGCTGAATGAGGTGGCAGGAAGGGGAAGAGATCCTCCTTATCCCCATAAAAGAAGCTCCAGAGGTCTGACTCATGGATGTGGGGAGCTCTGGCTGTTTGGGGTGAAACTAGTTGGCCTATTTTGAGTTTCTTGGTAGATGGTGTTAATTGTCGATCGAGAATATGTTTCCAAAAACGGGGTGATTTAGCCAGGTGATGATGGGAATTGGAGTCCTGAACCGGAAGCTGAACTCCCTTGAATCTGGCTCGCAGCCTTTTTTCTAGACGGGTTGTAAGTGTTATTAGTTCCTCCAAAGTTCTAGGTTCATCGAGAGTGGCCAACTCGTTCTTAATAGACTCATTGAAAATAAGCGCCTTTAAGCGCCGTTTCATTCCAATTGGAAGCAGCCGCCTTAACCCGGAAGTCTATAGAGAAATCAGCCACTGATCTGTTACCCTGCTTTAATTCCAGCAGTCCGCGAGATTCAGTGGATTTATCAGAGTCTTGGCTCTGAAGTCATGGCTCTGGAGTCATGGCTCTGAATGTGGACTGGTTGTTGATCCGACATCTTCCTGAGTGATTCCGCGGGGCTAGTTAGGCTGGCCAGAGTGTTCTGTCATGAGGGCATCTGGTAGTCTAACCCAAATGCAGAAATCACTCAGTAGGAAGGGAAAAAGTTCAAAGGTTTATTTACAATAAAGTACTATAATCACAGGTTCTGGGTTCTGGCAGACAGTAGCAAGTGGATTCACCACTGAGGAGGACAGAGAGGTCTGAGTGGTCTGGATTACTTGCAGGTTCAGGAGGACAGAGATGTATTCCTGTCCAGGGGGGTAACGGTTCTGCTGAGGGGGTGTAGAGATGATCCAGGAATATTGCTAGTGGTTTGATGTTCAGGTTAATTTCTATTCTGGAGTGGAGCAGAGCTGCAGAGGGGGGAACCTTGAGGGTCCAGAGGCGAGTAGGCAGATAGAGGGCTGAGGGCTTGCAGAGATTGAGCTGAGTGCAGGCAGGAGGAGAACTGAGAGCTTGGCAGAGGCAGTCTGAGTGCAGGCGGGCAGAATCCAGGTTGAGCTCTCTCTCTCTCTTGAGGACTTGGCTGAGGCGGAGGCAGAGCTTAGTGAGAGCTTGCAGGCAGATCACAGTCCCTCTCCAAGTAATCTTCTGAGGGCGGGCAGGCAGATACTCACAGAGGAAGCTCTCCAGAGTTCAACAGAGAGCAGGCAGGCAGATAACCAGCAGAGATAACTCTCCAGGGGTACTGGTAGTCAGGCAGGATCTATCTGTGAGACAGAAAGGAGAAACAGGTTCAGTCTTGGTTCATAAAAAGTCAGAAGACTCAGACAGGCAGGTTGGCTCAGGTTTTGCTAACCGTTACTGGCAAACACTCTGGCGCTGGAGTGTTAGTCTCCTCCTCCTTAAGTAGGCCCAAGGCTGATTAGGAGATGAAAGACAGGTGTTGCAGGTGAGCACAAGCCCTCAGGAAGGGATCCTCGGTGCCCTCTGGTGGGCAAGCCTCCGGATCCCAACAGCAAGCCTATCAGAATAACATTGAAAGTCAATAAGTACCTATTGAATGGAAAAAATATTTAGATATTTGTTGAAGGGTTGTTATTACATATTTAAAAGTGGATAATCAATAAAACCAGGGAATTTGAGCTAATTGAAACAGAGAGATTTAAGTACTTCAAATCTACAGTGAGTAATAATTACAAGGATTTATTAAAATAAATGTAATATATTATCTATATGTATGTATGTATATTTATTATTTATGTTTGCCTTGCCTTAGAAATTGCTATTTATAGTTACACAGGAGTGGGTAGACCTCTTTCGAGCTAAGACCGAACAGAGCTGACAAACTAGTCAATATAGAAATCACCACTATGCTCGAATCGGTCTGTGACAAGTTAAAGGCCTATAAATAATCCTTCACAGACTAATACTATTTATAATTATCTCTGTAAATTAGACTTAGAACCGCCATGACCAGCAACGACCCGGTTATAATGTTGTTGTGTTTTGATTTTTCTGAACAGACTGAGTGCCAAAAAGCAGTGGGACACATCACCTGGAAAACTGAGTTAAGGGAAGACAGCATTTCTGAGCTCAGGCAGAAGTAGCAGGGAATCAGTGGGAGAATACTGGGAGAAAGTGCACCATAGCTGGGACGAGCCAGCCAGCTATGCCAGAAAGCCTGGTTGGAAACAGCGCTGATGGCCCAGAAGAGGCTATAGCTGGGGCAGATTTAGGAAATTTGGGGCCCTAGGCAAAGACAGGCAGGGGCCCCTCTAAATTGAAAAGACAACACACAAAACAGACCCATTATACAGATACAGAAATTTTACTAGAATAGACATACATTTTTTGTTCTACATTTTGTCCCTCTCTTCTTTTTGTTTTCCTCTCTATGTTTTGTACTCAGCTGACTTTTCATGCTGACTCAAAAGGAATGAAAGATTTTTTCCAATCACTAAGCTCACTTAGCTGATTACTGATTAATCCTTCCTGTGTTTCCAAAAAGGCAACGACAAAAGTAAATAACACTCCCTCTTTTCACTGTATACAAGCCATGAACTGCTTATCTGTTCTCCATTTTTCATTTGTATGAAATAACAGCTGCATGAATCATGACAGCAGACCAGATAAATGAAAGCAGGAGGCGGGGTTATGAATGTACTTCTTCGCGGAAGCACAGTTCGGTGCTTTTATATGCTTTTGCCAAAGTCTCCAGTAGCAGAACTAAGTCACTAGGTTTTGCGCTGCACGCTTTTTTGAAATAAAAGTACTAGAGGGGTCTGAAAAGTTGCTAAATATAGAGACAAAAGCATTAAGTTTGCAACACTTCTCTTAGCACTGTTTGTTTTCAAATGGTTTGCTGCTGTCTGTTTGGAAATTTCTGAACATGTGCAGCAAATGGACTGATCCAATGTGGTGGACACTGAAGGGGCTGAGACCAATTATTATAAGCATTCTAATGGCATTTTAACGAAACAATTTTTATCAAAAACATAATTAATGTGCACAAATACTGAATAGTTGTATTAACTATACATGTAAACATAGTTTTATGGGGTCTCCAGGAACTTTTGGCTCTAGGCATCTGCCTAATATTGTTTAAAGGTAAATCCCCCTTGGTGAGGAGGGTGGTGTGACATTGAAGGAGCCTGCCAAATCAACAGAGCAGAAAGAGACAACAGCAGGCCAAGGCTAGAATCTAGAGTCTAGATTCTAGAGGCTAACTGCTGGAAATGGACAGAGGACTGGGGAGCCTGCAACTGGAGTGAAGGGCTGGGCAGGATAAGAGAAGGCATGTGCTGGAGGTAGGATATGAAACAGTCTTTCTAGGGCTAAATTAAAACAGCTTTTTTAAAGCTACTCACGAACCTTTTATCTTTCATATTGTTAAAAAAAAAACAGCTAATCACTGCTGCCTCCTTAACTAAAACGCTGATCAATTAATATTTTTTTTATCTCCTAATTTGTATACTTGTCAATGTACTTGAGACAACAGTATTGAACAATTTACGGATTTGATGATGATGATGATGATGATGATGATGATGATGATGATGATCATAAAACACCGCACCCAGACTAACTCTTCCCTCCAACAGCACAGAGGCCATGAGCAGAAGTTGACTCTCTAGGACACGCCCCCTCCTCATTTGCATAATGAGGCAGA
>NW_015150482.1:1621928-1628987 GCF_000732505.1 Cyprinodon variegatus
TCACTCCTTGTTGGTTCCTTGTTGTTGCTTGTCCTGTCGCCGCTGTTGTCTTCTCACCTCGTCTCTCCCTGGCTCCTTGTGATGTGTCCATGGTTCTGGTCTGTGTAACATTTTAAGTTGCATTTTTGGATTTTGTCCCCTATTGTTTGTGTTTCCATTAAAACACCAAGAAATTACCTCTGCCTCTGCGTTTGGGTCCTCTAAACCACAACCTAGCGTGACACTTTAGTTCTATTCATAAATGTTCAATCGGATTCAAGTCAGGTGATTGGCTGGGCCATTCTAACAGCTTTATTTTGTTTCTCTGAGACCAATTGAGGGTTTCCTTGGCTGGGTATTTGGGGTCATTACCTTAATGAAATGTCCACCCACGTTTCATCTTCATCATCCTGGTAGATGGCAGCAGATTTTTTTTATCAAGAATGTCTGTTAATTTGTTCATTCATCCTTTGTTCAATTATTTGAAGTTTGCCAGTACCATATGCTGAACAACAGCTCCACGCCATGATGTTCCCACCTCCAAACATTACTGTTGGTATGGTGTTTTTGTGGTGATGTGCAGTGCCATTTGACCTCCAAACATGTCCCAGTATTTTGTAGGCTTATCTAAATTTTGTACAGAAAACTTTAAATGCATTTCATTAGCAATGTAGTCTTGCATGGTGACCATGCATGCAGGCCATGGCAGTTGAGCAGATAATTTATTGTTTTCTTTAAAACAATTGTACCTGCTAATTCCATGTCCTTCGGGAGCTCTCCACAAATGGTCTTTGGCTCTTGGACAAGTCTTCTGATAATTCTTTTCACTCCTCTGCCAGAAATCTTGCAAGAAGTACCTGGTTTTGAGAAAGCTCTTTACTTTCACCCATCATTAGATGTTTCTTGTGTGATACCAGAGACACCTTTTTATAGGCCATTATTTGGGACTGAACCAGCCAATATTAATTTGCACTGACAAGGGGCAGGATTGCTGTCTAATTGCTGAGAGAGTTTTGCTGGTGTCTTGGCTTTCTATGCCTTTTTGCAACTCCCTTTGTTCAAACTTGTTCCCTGTTCAATTTCACTTTATTACACAACTTAATTTCTAGACATCTTTGGTTTGATTTCTTTGTACGTGTAGAATGTTATGGAACTCTGTTGAATATCTCATGTCAATGGCACCTATAGAAAAAAAAATTTACTGAGAAAAATTGTGCCGTGTTTAATAGTTATTTTACCCGCTGTGTGTTGGAGCTAGCTGCCTTCCCAATAGTCACCAGTCTATCTAAACACTGAAAACCTTTGGCCTTTAAGGCTCATGATGAAATCATAGAATAGGCTATCATGATATAAAATTAATATAAAGATTTTACCTTTGATTTACTTTCTCTTATTCAAGAGAAACTGACAGGAAGAGTTCGTTTTCATATTTAGCCACAATTGTTCATCAAGAGCAGGTTGCAATTGGCAGGACGTTTTTTAGTGGGAGGCAAGAGGTGGGAATGTGTGAATAATGGTGTCAGGGAGCTGAAACATAATTTCCAACCAAACCAGCAAAAACATTGCGAACAACATTGCAACCCAAGGAGAACACAGCTGGTGTCTCTGCCTGTCTGTTCTGCAGTGCAGTTAAATAGATACCTGTGAAACTACCTGTTAATGCCAAATAGCAGACTGCAGTGCTTTTCTTATTTTCTAACTGGTATTGGTTACCTAAATTGCAATATTTACTTACTTCTCTCTGCTACTCATCCCCACCCCTGGTCCCAGTTTTACCTGTGTTCTCGGCTTGTTCTGTGGGCCTGTCCCACTTTTGCAACTTAGATTCTCTTATTGGCAGTGAAAATGCTCCACCAAGAACTCTTACACTGCTCATATTATATCCTTTCAATATGGCTATATAGTTGTCTGTGCAGTCCGTTTTGGATATCTGAATCTAACAGCAAAAGGTTTATTAGAACGTTGCAGTCACAAAAATGTCACCACTTTCAAAAGCTAATGTCAGAAATGTGGAGGGTTGGATGGTGAGCTCAAAGTAAAAAAGTTCTCTAGAATTAATGGTTGTTAAATATTAAGGTAGATGAGTTTTATTTTCATTTTCTAAAGCCTCAAATAGACTAATACCAACTACAAACAGTTTGCACTATGCAAAAATACATTTTTGTCTCCCCTGAGAAACGGCCACAGCAGCATTCTACTGTCTGGATGGATAATAAAGGTCTGCATTTTGGGGGGAAGTCACAGCTTTTAATTTATTTATTTTTGTGCGTGTTGAGCTGGCAAGGGCTTGTTTCGTTGTCCTCCCTCTTTGTCCTTAATAAGTTACAATTATTTTACAAATTGCCATGCTTGGAAACAGTGCTGGCTTTTCATTCCTTTTTGAGATGAGTGCTAGTTTTAAGGAGGGTGGACAGTCTTATATAACTAGTCTACTGTAGATGTGGGATAAAAATTGTTCTTTTATTAAAAAAGCTTTCCACACTCTGGAAATAGCTAACAATCAAAGTAGGGTATTTTACTATTCCAGTACACAGTTCTAATATAAATTATATGGCCTAATGTGCCTTAGTTGATAAATAAAATTGGATTGATTTATGGCTTGACACATCAAGTTACATTTTCAGAGCAAAAAAATGGTTTAGGTTTCTGATGTATTAGGTCAAGGCAACCAAGCCGTGGTATGAAAAGACTAATCAGAACTACAACTTGCTAAATATTAAATAAAAATGTGAACATTTTACTTTGCTATTATCATAAATTTAATCCCAGAATAAACAATTATTGTATCAATTAGTGTACAAACACTAATGCCTGTTTAGACTTTTTTTTTTATTTTCTTAATTCAATTTTGTTTTGAATGAAAAAAATACCTTTCTTAGTGTATAATGTTATACTGAAACATTCCTTGGTCAAATTTAGTGTTTGCTTTGAAACTTTGACACAAATATTTAGTCCATTTGAGTTACTCTTCAAAAAGAAAATCTGACACTGATGTGAATGAGTATATATATTTCTCAATCCTTAAAAAAAAAACTGAAGATGCTGCTTGACAGCAGCTCCAAAGCATGAAGTGGCCTAGAAATCATACAGGGGTGCTAATCCCGGCTTAAGTCAGTGCAGGAGATTTCAGTCCCTTACCTCCAATCCAGATGTCAAAAAGTCTCGGCAGTTGTATTTTACCTAAAGTAAATCAATACGCCTTAAATAAAGTTGATTTACTAAGCCTCAAATGATAACATTGCCTGTTGTGTTCATGACTCTCTATAATGTAAGCTGTGGATATTTATTGTTTCTTTTTTTATTGTAGAGCAAAAAAAAAAAAATCTAAATCTTTTAATCAAAAGAGGTTTACGTTTTTTTTTTTTTTGTTTTTTTTTGCCCCCAGCTCATTAAAGCCGATCTCCCATCTTTAGTCAGGAGGCTAAAGACGGGAGGATTCACCCATGTGCTTTCTTCTCTAAGAAGCTGTCAGCTGCAGAACAGGACTATGATATCGGAAACAGAGAGTTGCTAGAAGCTAAACTGGCTTTGGGAGAATGGAGACACTGGTTGGAGGGTTTCACTACTCTGTTTCTGGTCTGGACTGAACACAAGACTTTGGAGTACCTTCAGACTTCTAAGCGACTCAATCCCAGACAGGCAAGGTGGGCACTGTCTTTCGGTCATTTCAATTTTTCTCTGCCTTACAGACCCGGGTCCAAGAATGTCAAACGCAATGCGTTTTCCAGGATGTTTGAGGGGGACGAGGAGAGCTCTGGTGGTGCTGAGGAATATGTTTTGCTTTAATCTGTAAGATGTTCCATTACTGTGTTTGATATTGAGAAGGAGGTCAGGCAGGCTCTTCTCAACCAACCTTCTCCCACTGACTGTCCTAGAGACCTTTTGTTTGTCGCTGATGACCTCGGGGAGAAGGTTTTTGAGTGCTGTCATGCTTCCCATTTGCTCTGTCATCCTGGTGTGTCCAAAACCATCAGTTTTGTCCAGTCTCAGTTTTTCTGGCCTTCTCTGTCTGCCGATGTGCAGGAGTTTGTGGCAGCCTGCTACCTTTGCAATCAGTCTAAGATGTTCAAAAGACCTCCTTCTGGCTTCCTCCGACCTCTGCCCTTCCTATCTCGTCCATAGTCTCCCATTTCCATGGATTTTATTACCGCTCAGAAGGTAACACTGTTATTCTAGCAATCATTGACAGGTTTTCCAAAATGATTCATTTGGTTCAACTGCCAAAACTCCACTCCACTAAGGAGATGGGATAAGTTCTCATCCGCAATGTTTTTCGGCTCCATGGTCTCCCCGTTGACATTGTTTCCAACAGGGGTCCCCAGTTTGTATCCCGTGTCTCTCTCTGTTGGGGATCTCTGTCCATCTGTCTTTAAGTTTTCACCCCCCAAACACATGGTCAGACTGAGAAAGCCAACCTTTTTCCTCTTTCACCTCCACCCACCTGTTTTATTGATGGGGGTCCAGCCTACACTTTCAACCATCTCCTGAGGTCTAGAAGGAGAGGCAGGGGGCTCCAGTATTTGGTTGACTGGGAGGGTTATGGGCCTGAAGAGAGGTCCTGGTTCCCAGCTCATTTTATTCTGGACAAGGACTTGATCAGGGATTACCCTGACCAGCTCGTCCGGGCGTGTGGAATCCGCCCTTAATGGCGTGGTTCTGTCATGGTATTGGTTGGTTGGCTTTAACCATCTGCCCCTGCTCACCTGTCTAATCGGTCCTGCAACTGATTACCGGCAATCTGATTTACCTAGTCACTGCAGCTATTTATGCTGTTTGCTTTCCTGCTATCGCCGCCAGATTATTCTAGCTGTTTGGCGAGAGTAACTCTAGCTTTCTAATTATTGTTCTAATTTTCTGATTGTGGCCTGTTTCTGTCTGCTCTCTTAGGCTTACCGAACTTGGACCGTTCTTCAGACCTCGGCTTGAATTGTCCTACAGGACCTCCTCGGCTCTCTGATCTTCTTGTCTGTAAACCGGGTTCTCCTTCAACTTCGGCTCAGGATATTCCCTTCTGAACACTGTTGCTCCTTGGCATCAGCTGGCATCATCTCTGCTCATCACTCTGAGCTCTGGGGGAAGCACCTGCCGCAAGCGGTGGACTATCTCCCTCTCGGATTCATCTCCTTCCTCTGGGATCGGACTGAACACTAAATCAGGTCATTGACTATTGCTCTTAGTCGTTGTCAGCCTTTAATCCTGAGTCACTGACCTGAGTTTCTATTCCTACAGAGGATCCAGTTTATCAGCCCCAGCTGACGAGCAGCCGCACGTTTACTGTTTAAATTAAGGCTTGTTTGAAATCTTCCAGATCTGTCTGCTTGAATATTTGGGTCCAAGGTTTCGAGATTCTGGCAATATAATGTACCTCTAAAGCTGTGTCTTCCACAATAATACAGTATATGGTCCACACAAAGCTAGCGCTAGCTTACTTAACTATCAAACTGGCAAAAGACTAGTATCAAGTAAACAAACTAGTTCTTTAATGTAATTTAATATCCTTAGCACAACCTAATGACGATTTACATTACCACACCACAATAATTTAAACATCTTCTCTTATTTTTTTGAAGAAGATGTTAACATGGTGCACTGGAATGAGGTTTGATCTAGTCTCTTCTCCCACAAAATGTTAGGGTTAACATTAGGTAAGATGTTTTAAGCAATCTTTAATAAAAAGTGCTCACTTTCTGTCCCAACATTATATATCATTTGGGTAAAAACAAAAAGGACAGGACAACTGTTTTTTACATGTATTTTGCTATTTTTTTATTGAATCAAGTGACTAACTTGCATTTAGTTAAAAAAAAGAAAAGAAAAGAGGCTTGTGCAAAAGGGAATAATCACTTTAAAATAATATTATTTTGAGAATCAACAATATATTTTACATAAATCTCTGCCCTTATTCAAGGGGTGAGGACGTCATCTTTGTCTGCTAAAAAGAAGCGGCCTGACTACATCCATCTGCTGTTTCCACAAGTCCCTCTTCCATCTCTGCTTCCTACAGCCCTAACTGGTGCCGAGACGATAAAAACAATCTTCTTAATTGCAGTCTGTTTTGTGACCATCTTATCTCCCTGAGGACTTGCTGATAAACCATCAAAGAGGGCTAGTATCAGATTGAGGGCTTTAAAAAAGGATCTAAGTTTCTGCTGATTTATAAGTTCCTCTTCATTACACACATACTTTATTCGCACCAGTAATGCTTTTTTATGGATGATAATATAATGACTCCTGTTTTACAGTCTTATTAGTTGCAAAGATATGTTATCATAGGAACTTTTATAAATAATAAATTCGAATTTAATTTAATATATGCTATTAAGACTATGGCCATGTGGCACAGTCATTATTTTTAATTTAATTCTTTAAACAATTGCAAACTGAACTTCAGTATTTAATATGGAGAAATCATTTTTGCTTTGTATTTATTGGTGTTTTCTTCCTAATGGAAACCAGCCTCCTGCCTTGACCAATTAGTATTAACATAAATAACAATATAAATAACACTTTGCCTGGCATTGTTGTCAAAAAAGAGTTTTATATGGGAGCTGTCATGATCTGCCCTGATAACTGGCCTTAATTGTTCATTTCACTCATCTTTCTACCTCTGCCCAGTCTCTTATTATCTCTCATCTCATCCACCTGCATCTGCTCCTTTATATTGGGCTCAGTTCCAGCTATCTGGGCCAGATCATTGTTTGTTACCTGCTTGATGTCTTTAGGTTCTTTTTCGTTAGTTTGGTTTATCTCAAGGTTCATATGACCATTCCAGTTAGGAGATTATTCTCAAGCCAGTGTCCTCAGGTCAGTTTATTCCCTAACCAGTGTTGATATCAAGTGAGAGCGTTTCAGCGTTTCCTAGTGATTCTGATTTCCTTATTCCATTCCCTCTAATCCACTGGCCCTGTCCATCCCTGTTTGATCTATCCACCTGAAACATCCTTGGTCTCCTACTGGATTCTGCCTGTCTGCATCTGTGCATGTCCTGCCTGTTCAATGGGGTTGCTGCATTAGGGACGCTCAGAGTCGCATCTTGTTGGCAGTGCTTCAGCTTATCCTGCCTATGATTCAGAGAATGGA
>NW_015150482.1:1629813-1632001 GCF_000732505.1 Cyprinodon variegatus
TATATATATATATATATATATATATATATAGAATGTTGAACCAGTTCATAATTAAAAGGAACTAGTTCAAAGTTCAGTTAATACTGATAAAATTAAACACACATTCATAATTTTCTTTTTTTAAATTAACTAAGTGAGAACAAGCTAAAACAAGCTTTATTTCACTAAGGGTTTAATGTGTTCATGTGTT
Organism: Cyprinodon variegatus; assembly: GCF_000732505.1. NCBI lineage: Eukaryota > Metazoa > Chordata > Actinopteri > Cyprinodontiformes > Cyprinodontidae > Cyprinodon > Cyprinodon variegatus. The sequence goes on from NW_015150482.1 coordinate 1,630,004, forward strand.
TTCTCATATGCTCATTACAATTCAATTACCAAATTATGACATTCAATGGAATCTTCATGTCTATTCACTGGTGGTTATTTCAAATAGGGTAAATAATGACTAAACTAAAGGTTATTTATTTATAATTAAGCAAAGAATTATTTGGCCAAATAATATTTTATTCACCTCATGGATTTGCATTGTAAATCGTTTTGGAAATATTCCAATCATTCTAAATTAGTGAAAAGCTAATTTAATCACATCCCACATTATTCAAGATAAACTTTGGTTCTTAATCACAAAACCCATCCTAAACTTTGATACGGTTTTCAACCATGTTTTTTCTTCGTCTTTGTACATAGGCCTAGTAGTTTAGTTTAGTTAACTGAAGTATGTTTTACTTGGAGCTGAATTATTTTTTAAATAAAGTCTTATATTTTCAGAGGACATTATGGTGAATTTATTCCATGTATGTGCATTTGTTGTTCAACACACAGCCAGTAGTTTGTACGTGCATAAATTACATATATGACATTCCGAATAATATCTGACTAAATTACCACCCCTACTGGGATTGGAAATAAATATGATAAAGTTGCACTACACTTCTTTATATTGATACCATGGTTCCCTAAAAAAACACATTTAATACAGACTGAGAAGGTGAATGCAAACCAAAACCGTTTGAATGCAAACCCTTAGGACCTGCTACAACACTGTCAGGAACAATTTTAAGTCAATTCTAAACGGCTCATCTTGAGACCTCGGTCATTCTGAAAAATCAAAACTTGAAGATGGAAGATTTAGGAATATTTTGAAAAAAGAAACTTAAATCATGTCAGTAACTTGTTTGCACACAGTGGGGAAAAAAGAGTGCTTATTGTGATGTGAACACCTTATATAATAATCATCCAGCACTGCCACTCCACAGATGGTGAAAGAGAGGTAGGCAGTTTTACCAGTACATCTATTTCCACAGAGCAGCAGTAAGAGCTCTTATCCCTTTCTGCAAGCCCACACTCTGACAGGACGATGAAGCTCTTGATGAGCAGCAGTAAGGCTAGATACCATGATTAAAAATGGATGCTGATGTGAAACAGAGTATGTCAGCATGATGCTGCCATAACAAACACATATAAAAATCAAGTCAATCTGCTGTCTCCGGGTGTAATGGTTAGTGCAGGGTTATTGATTAGGATGAGGGAGCAACTGTGCCTGGAGACAGACTGCTGTGGCTGAAGATTTGCATGGTTTATGCATTCTTTACGAGACCCCCTCCCTGTGCATCAACGTGTCAGCTCAGCAGAAAAAAGGATACAAGCTGTACTTTATCATGAATGGCAACTTGTTGAGATGATATGAAATATTGAATACTTGTGGACCTGTATATAGCAGATGGTAGAATGAATTGCAAATTGGGTATTATTGTTAAACGCTTGGAAGTAAGAGGTTTATACAGAGGACAGCTTTAGTTAAACGAGAAATATAGCTGCCGTGTTTGTGCAAGCAGATTTTGCAGATGCTTCCATTTTTTTAGAGAAGCAATGGGTTCCCTGCTGACAAAGGTTATGTACGACATTCAAAGTACTCCTCCTGGAAAGCTTTTAATACCCTTCTAATTTTTTCTAATTTTCTGAAAACATTTAATGCATATTAGTGGGAGTTAATGTTACAGATCAAAGCCAGATTCTTTGTTATTGTGAAGTTGGAGCAATAGCACATGGTATTTAATTTTTTCTACAAGAAATATAAAATATAAATATAAAATGAGATGTGAATTTTTATTTTGTCCTTCTTAACTCAGGTTTCCCTAAATGAATTAAATTTAAATCAAATTACTTATATAAGCAGATGCCCTTAAAAGTCAAAATTGCTGAAAACATGGGAAAAACAATGTTTTTGACGGATGAGACCAAACGTTTTGCTGGTACAAAAATCTTGTAGGTTGATCATTAGTCCGACAAAAAAAATTTCTGGCTGCATTTACAGGTCTTTAAAAAAAAAAAAAAAATATATATA
>NW_015150482.1:1633536-1650221 GCF_000732505.1 Cyprinodon variegatus
AATCCAATAGAGCATCTTTGGGATGTGGTGGAACGGGAGATTCGCATCATGGATGTGCAGCCGACAAATCTGCGGCAACTGTGTGGTGCCATCATGTCAATATGGACCAAACTCCCTGAGGAATGCTTCCAGCACCTTGTTGAATCTATGCCACGAAGAATTGAGGCAGTTCTGACGGCAAAAGGGGGTCCAACCCGTTATTAGCATCGGGTACCTAATAAAGTGGCCGGTGAGTGTATATATATATATATATATATATATACATATTACTGTACAAGTTGCATCCGGCTAAAGGTTAAACATTGTGGTTGCTAAGTAATGGAATATACGGGGCAACCCGGAAAAAAGGGCTGCAGAAGAATGCCGTTAATCTTCTAGCAGGACATCTCTGTACATACACAATAGTACGTATATAAATGTCATGTTTACATTTAAGTCAAGCCAGACTCATATTGATCCAGAAGCCAAGAAGTAAAGGGAAGTTTCTTTAATTATAAAAACAGCAAAAGAAAATGTACAACTTCATCATCAAAGGAACTGGACTTTTAACATGTATGGAGAAAACGTTATGGTAACCAAAAGATCAAGTGAAGAACATAAACATCACTGAGTATATACACTAAGCCAAGGCTCGAGAAACAGAAGGCAAACCAGAATAGCTAATCAGTGGGAATTAGTTGCCTCTAAGACAGAGAGCAGCTGAGGGAGGGAAAAGTAATGAACCAAGAGGGGCAGAGCAGGGAGAAAAATTAGAAACCCAAGCAGAAACAGAAGTCAAAAAGAAAAAAGAAATATGGAAAAGCAAATGGGTAAAGAACAATGAAACACATAAGATTGAACAAATAAAAAAACATTTAATAATGAAAAGAAAATAACTAAAGAGAGTAAGACAAACCTATCATAGCAAATAGCAAATAAATAAAAAATGCACATAGAGGAAAATTTATTAAACCCTGTTTAATAATCTCATGACTATAATATCTGTGCCCGAGGAGGCACAAAAACAAAAAAAAACACCTGGTCTCCTTACATTCAGCCACTCTTTCATCATCTCCTCAATGAGGTGGTCTCAAAAGTCGCAGTTACAACACACATAGGGCGCACCGCACCAAAGGGCGCAGCTCACATTTTGAGGGGAAAAAAAGACGTTTAAGTGCGCCTTATAGTCGTGAAAATATGGTATGGAACTTTTCCTAAATAAGTAGTGGAGAATGAGCTTTGAAGGCCACTAAAGGTTATGTTGAGCTATAAACCATGAAGTTATTTTAGACATGGGGGACCAATGTCCATCTGATATTCACATAATAATTGGGGCCGGAGGAGGGGGATTTGCCCTGCTATTGCACTTTCCTGTCAGGGTTTGGTTGAGGTTTAAGGACCCAAATGCAGAGGCTGAGAGGCGAAGGTGAATTCTTGCTGTTTTTAATGAATAAACACATGTAACAGAGGCAGGAATCCAAAACCAACTTAAAATGTAAAACTTAACCAGAACCATGCAGACATCAGGAAAAAAGAGCACGTGGAGTCAGGAAAAAGGCAAGGAGAGATGAGGAACCAGCACTGAGGAACTGCACAAGGAGAGTATTTACGGGAGACTGAACAAAGTTAGGACTAAGATTGGTAGGACACAGATTGGGAGCAGGTTTGAAGAGAGCAGTCTAGGAAGGAGCTAGGGAAAAGAAGACTAAGGCTATGTTAACACTGCAAGCCTTGGTGCTCAATTTCAAATTTTTTAGTAAAATACGATTTTTTTGGCGTTGCCGTTCATATTTCCAAATATATGCGACTTCTATGTGATCTCCTGTGTTGAGTGGCAGCCTAGTGGTTAGGATAGGGCTTTGAATCCCGAGATTGTGAGATCGATCCCCCACTCCCACAGACTGCCACTCTGGCTCCCTGAGCAAGACCCTTATCCTCACACTGCTCCCTGGGTGCCTCACAATGGCAGCCCACTGCTCCCCAAGGGGGATGGTTTAAAGTGCAAATGTGATGTCTGATTTGCAAATAGTGCAAATTAGACATCACAGGTGCTCTGTGTTTATGGAAGTAAACATGGATGGTAGTGCCGGAGCTAATCTAGCGATCTTTCCCAACCTTAAAAACATCTTTACGAGATGGTTAAAAATAAATACTGCTCTCCGCATCATTGTCCAGCATGTTTGTTGTTTTTCTTGCCGCTTCTGCGTAGCAAGACGCAGAATAGTTACCTTTGTCAGGTATTAATGACGACCTGGCCATTCAGACACAGGTCGGATTTGAAAAGATCAGATTCATAGCCAAGTGGCTTGGGTCGGATTGGAAAAAATCTGATTTGTGTTGTTCAGACTGACATGAAAAGATGAGATCCAGGTCGTATATGGGCCAAAAAATCAGATTTGGGTCACTTCAGGCTGCTGTGTGAATGTAACCTAACACAAGATGACAACAAATAAAAACCTAAGAACACAAATATATCCCAATAATACCACAAAATAGGAATTAAACCAATAAAACTAGAAAACATGGAGTAAAGTAAAACATAACAGAACCAAGAGCGTGACATTTCCAACTTATTCAACCTCCCCTCACCCCAAAAACTTTCCAAAACATTCCCACAGGATATGCAATTGTACCCCCAATGGCGTTTGAGGAGAAAACACCCAACTTTTTCGTTGAGACCCTCCAGAGGATCACATCGGTAGAGATGCCATCATGGAAAGCAACATGCCAGGGAACAGGACTTGCAGACTGATCAAAGGCTTGACCTGGTGGCCAACTTTAGAAGCAAATTTCAGCAAAAACAATGCATATAAATACTTTAAAAAATCATATATTGTATTTCTGGATTTTTTTTAATTTTATTTTTATTATGTCTCTCACAGGGAACATGCACCTATGATGACAATTTCAGAACCCACCATGATTTCTAACTGGAAGAACTTGCAAAATAGTAGGGTGTTCAAAAACTTATTTTCCTCACTGTCACCCGAACTGAGGTGGATTATGATATTTCATAATTGCAGAATAGTTTGTGCAAAAAGTTGTTTCCTCTTGTTCTTAAATTGGTTAGGAATTTCTGGAATTACATCTTTTATTTGTTTCTTCTCTTAATTGTATCTCAGAACATGATGCATTTATTTCATGCTGAATGTAAAAGAAGCCATTAAACAGATCAATATTTATTGCTGTGTGAATTTAATATTACATAAGCCATGCAATTACTCAGATAGATATTGGCCGGCTTAATCTTGTGTTAAAAATGAATTTACCAATGGATACAATTAGGTTTGTTTGTCTAAAAAGGATTTTATTTTATGCTCTCTGAATTCTTTATCCAGACTGAATCCGATCAATTTAGCTCTGCTGACAACAATTAACTGATGTGAAGATTTGGAAGACAATTAGCCACCCTGTGACCTCATTAGTTTTCAGAAAACTAAAGAATAGGATAGTAAAGATGTATAATGGAGAACTTCCATTACCAAGCCTGACAGCTACACAGATAACCCAAATGTGTTCTGTACTGCTTGCTATTGTGCCCAGTTTATCACCGCAAACACTACTGAGCTCAAATTAGAGCAGCAGATGTCCAGAAAAGGTCTGTTTTTAATTACAATGCTTGAATTTAAAAAAGAGGCCTCACAAAAAGCTAACTTCTGTATAATTGAGCTCTGCCTCCTGCTGATTGTACCAGACTATTTTCACACTGAAGGCTATTTTTGGTCACTCATCCTTATATTACAAACCAAACAAAACTCCTGTCCTCAGTACCCAAGTTAGTAAGTACAGTTTTTAGCAGTAAATTACAAAACAAATCATGAATATATTGACTAACCAACCGGGTGATATTGCAAGAAATGGTTTGGTCCCCAGGTCCTGCCTTGGTGCATCAGGTCTGTCAGCAGCAGTTTGCTGTTACCGGGGCTTTAGTGCCATACCCACTTCATTTGATGCAGTAAAACTGAATAAAACAAATTAACAACAAAATGTGTAAATAAGCAGCAGTATGGAAAAAAACGTCCGCGGCTGAAGAATGAAAGCAATTAGTGTTTTAGAGTTGTTTTTTTTTTTTCTATTGTGTCTTTTTTTGTTTGTTTGTTTGTTGGTGTTTTTTTTTTCAAGAATATTAAACCAGGATTAATATAGCATTTGTAATTAGCCTGTTGCGTGTCTATAACTGCTTCCACATGCATCCTGTGTCCACTATAAGACTTGTGAGAAACTGCATTAGGGACTTCTACTTGATTTCTTTTAACAACTTTATGCTTGTCACTTTTCTAAAAGGGTCATATTTATGAAACCCATCCATAAAGCTGTGGATCTGGTTCCTCCATGGTCATTATGGTCTCCATGGGGCTCTCAACTGGTCCTTTAATCAATGTGTCTGGCAAGTCAGTTTAAATGGACTGCCATGCATTGGTGCCATACATTTTCTATGTCCTTTCAACAGCTCTGCTGTGTGACTTACGGTGTGACTCTAATGTTCTCTGGCTAGCTAACCTTGAAGTCCGTCAAAGAACAGTTGGATTTTTATTGGAATGAATTATACACAGGTAGCTTCTTTTAACTCGGGTGAGTGACTGAAAAATAAATATTTGTAAAATAACTTGTGGTGACTATTCCAAAATGCTGTTTGTGTTGTTCATTGGTTTATTTAGAAATCTGTATGTTGATTAACTGCATGTTTGTCCAGATTTATATGCACTTAAATCGTTATCACTTCTAATTTTAGCTGTGCTGGGTAATTGCCCAGTCAGCCTTGAGAAAGCTTCAAATATTTGAAAAGTTGAACGTAGAGAGGTGCAAAGAAAGCTAGACAAGATGAACGCATATCTTCTAAATTTTACATTTTCAAGTAACACTGATCAGTGTCAACAGTCGCAGAAGGTCCAGAATCTGGGGACTATAAAGTCTTCATCCATGCTGTATTTGGCTGTTTGGCTTAAAAATTCTCCCTCTACACATCTAATGTTATATCAACTACAGGACAGCTGTATAACAAACTGCAATATTTCATTAAGAGCATATAACAAAGAAAAAGGAGACTCTTTTCAGTCTTAAAATATGTACACATGTCCTGTCACTGATGTAGCTTCAAACAACTTGATTTTCTTTTCTCAAAGTAAAATTTAAGAACTATGATATGTTAGCATAAAAATAAGTATACTACTACTTTGAAATCCTATAAATTGATATTGTTTTTTTTTCACATGATGCTACTGGTATTTTCTGAAAAACTGACAAAAGAGTGAAGGCAAACATAAGAGTTAAATGAAACAATATTTTAAGTCTTTGACATTCAGGTGGGTTTTTCTTTGTCTTGTCTTTTCTGAGCCGTCTCTTCATATCACCTCTCAATGCAATTGATAACATTTTCTAAACTGGAAGACAGGGGACCAATGCTGTCGTGCCAGGACATACTTCATGGGATACACCAACGACTCCTGGAAGGCTTGGAGGATGGTGTGTTTTATGGTGTGGTCAGTGGAGTATATCGAAGATGTATGAATTTTCGGATTTACGATTCTCATATTTCTCTTGTTTGGCTTTGGAAGATACTTGATGTATCTACAATTACAGAGGATGTCGGTTGCAATTTGGGCATTGATCAGGCTGCGGTTGACACATTCACAAAGGCTATGAATCAGCAGGACCGGTACTGAGCCATATGCTGGGTGCGAATGAACGTAGGCTGGCTGCGGTGGTTGAACTCAAAGGTGAGCTGGGATGTGCACGCTCGCTTCAAGGCAGAAAAGCCAAACAAATTTGGAATATTGGATTCGCCACACAGAGCCAGACAGGACAAGACTCAAGGCAGACGTAAAATTTCTCTGCAGCCTTCTCTCAAAACAATAAGTGTTATTTTGGGTTCGGCCTCACCCTTATCAAAATCTCCCCTGGATGTTATGATGCAAGGGCCATTTTTACCATCTCCCTCCCCAATGTGGCTCCTATCTTTCCACAGAGATAAAGGAAGAGCTGTAAGGAACCACCTCAAGGTGGGGCCCTTGGCAGCCATAAATACATGCCAAAGGCAGCATTCTGCAGCACGCATGGCCTCAGTAAACCTTTCCCCCATCAGAGGAGAATTGGTGTAGAATGAGTAATGGCAGGAGCAAAGTAAACATAAGAGTTACCTAATGATAGGAAGAGTTATTGGTTTTCTAACTTTTTGCAAAGTGTCTAATGAGCTTAAAGAATGTTTCAACAAACATTTAAGAAGGAGCTTAACATACTAATCTGCAAGGATGCTAGGCAAACTAGGTTTGTAGTATTTTGAGAAGAAATTGATGCATGTTAATGGGCTATGGATATGAAGAAGTTTAAAGTGACTCCTACCAAAGCTATGTAAAATGAAAGCCAAAACAGAAGTAATAAATATTAGTATTAGTATTAAATATAAAGGTAACTTAAGGGCTTAGCAGAATTTAGAAAATTATTCCCATGCAAAATAGTAAGATCTAAGCTCCAAGCTTAACCTGATTTTATACAAAAAGTGGCAGAAAGGAGGTAATGTTAAAGAGAGTTTCTTGTTAATTCAAAATGAGTTGGAATGGGAGTCAGAATGAGTTGGGATGGGGGTTCGCTGAAAGACAAAGGAGACAGATCTGGAATTTGAAATGTTAAAGAGCATTGGCAGCAGAATTAAAATGGCCTGGAACATGACAGGCTGTGATGATTAAGTTATTGGTGACTGCTGGCCATGTAATGCACCTAATGAATGGCATGATGGATTTGGAGGAGGAGCAGCCTTTATTAATAGCTTAGAAGATGGCAATGCTGTCACAGAAAGCTGCTATGTGCTTCCTTCTCAAAAGCAGGCCCTACAGACAGCAGGACACTGCTATGTAATAAACTTCATAGAGCGCAGAAGATTATGAATTAGTAAACGATGGAGACCATTAGCCTACAAACTACTTAGAAAAAACCCCCCAAAAAACCAACAGAGGGGATGGCATTCATAAAGAATTGAAGTACATCTGAGTAATGAATGACATCATCATAGAAAAAGGATTTGCCAGTCCAATCGCAGAGCAGAATCAGAATCAGAAATACTTTAATAATCCCAGAAGGAAATTACTTTTGTTACACGCTCCAGTTAGTTTTATATATTTAGATATATACAGACATCCAATTACACAAGATAATAAAGATAAAAATATATACACATATAGTTCTTCTGTATATATATATATGTATGTATATATATATGCATATGTAATGCATATGTAATCCAAGCAAAGTGAGAAATCCAAGAAAAGTGATACGTGGCGTGCAAAAATAGTGCATAAGTTTCTGAATTACCTGAGGGAGGCATTATAGAGATTGATGACCACAGGTAGGAATGATTTCCTGTGGCGCTCTTTGGTGCATCTGGGTAAGAGGAGTCTTCTGTTGAAGGAGCTCGTCTGCTGGACCAGTGTGCCATGGAGAGGATGTAAGTCATTGTCCAAGATGGACTGAAACCTGGACAGCATCCTCCTCTCTGCCACGGTGGTTGGTGGTCTTTGTTCAGTCTGTTGTTGTCAGCGACCCCCAATCCACTGCCCCAGCATGTGACTGCGAAGAAGAGCGTGCTAGCAACAACTGACTCATAAAACATCCTCAGCATCGCCCCACAGGTGTTAAAGGACTTCTGCCTCCTCAGGAAGAATAGTCGGCTTTGGCCCTTTTTGTAGACATCCTCGGTGTTTCTAGTCCAGTCCAACTTATTGTTAAAGTACACTCCCAGGTACTTATCCTCCTCCACAGTGTCAACAGGAACCCCCTGGATGGAAACAGGGGTCACAGGTGTTTTTGTCCTCCTCAGATCTACTATTAGCTCCTTATTCTTTGTCACATTGAGCTGTAGGTGGTTCAGCTCACTCTAAGTGACAAAGTTATCTACCACAGTCCTGTATTCACTCTCCTCACCCTTTTCAATGCAGCCAACAATTGCTGAGTCACCAGAAAACCTCTGAAGGTGGCAGGATTCAGAGCAATAGTTGAAGTCTGAGGTGAAAAGGGTGAAGAGGAAGGGGGAGAGGACAGTCTCCTGAGGGCCCCCAGTGTTGACCACCCTGTCAGACACACAGTTCTGTAGGCAAACATACTGTGGTCTGCCCGTCAGGTAATCAACAATCCAGGACACGATGGGGGCTTCCACCTGCATCGCAGTCATCTTCTCACCTAGTAGAGCCGGGCGGATGGTGTTGAAGGCGCTGGAGAAATCAAAGAACATGATTCTCACTGTTCTCGCCGGCTTGTCCAGGTGATTGTAGACTCTGTTCAGCAGGAAGATGATGCTGTCCTCAACTCCCAGGAGGGGCTGGTAGGCGAACTGTAGTGGATCAGTGAAGGGCCTGACCAAGGGCCTTAGCTGCTCCAGGACTAGCCTCTCAAAGGTCTTCATGATATGGGACGTCAGTGCTACCGGTCTGTAGTCCTGAGGGTCTCTAGGGCACGACGTCTTTGGCACAGGAACGAGACAGGACGTCTTCTACAGCATGGGGACTCTCTGGAGGAGCATGCTCAGACTGAAGACTAGGCTAAGTATTCCACACAGCTGATAGGAACAAGCTTTGAGCACCCTGGGGAGTACACCATCGGGGGCCGCAGCTTTGCCGGAGTGGAGTCTGGTTAGCTGTCTTCTCACAAGGTCAGGAGTGAAGGACACTGTAGAGGTAACTGTAGGGGGAAGGGGGAGGTCCTCATGTTGTGGAGGACATGATGTGAAGCAGGGGGGAGGGGTGGAGTCGGTGGATGTGGATTGCGGTGTTGAAAAGCAGACAGGGGGTCTGTAATGAGGAGGAGTTGGATAAGGTGGAGTTGTTGTTGAAGGGAAGCCAGCAGTAGAGGGTTGTGGGGGATGGGCCGCAGTATGAAACCTATTGAAAAATAAGTTCAGTTCATTGGCCCAGTCCACACACCCTTCCAACCCCACGCTAGTGGACTTCTGGAACCCTGTGATGGTTTTCATGCCACTCCACACATCCCTCATGTTGTTTGTCATGAGTTTATTCTCCAGCTTTCTCCTGTATTTGTCCTTACACTGGAAAAAATCAAAATCTACAGAAGTCATTTTTTCTTAAAATAAGTGCATTTGTTCTCAGATTGAGGAGGTAAAAGAAACATTTTGCCAATGGAACAAGACAATTTACACAAATGCATTGTCTTATTTCAAGTACATATTATATAATGATCTTATTATAAGAGTAAAAACACACATTCCTTTGGCAAACTATCTCATTTACCTACTGAAATTGAGGGTAAATACATTAATTTAAGACATTTTTACTTATTTCTAGATTGTTTTTCCAGTGTAGCCTCCTTGATTTTACGTTTGAGTACCCCCTGCACTCTCCTCACCTCCTCATGGTTGCTATCTCTGAACGCCCTCTTCTTCTCATTCAGGATGGCCTTTTTTTTCTTGGTGATCCAAGGTTTGTTGTTAGGATAACAGGTGACAGTCCGAGCTGNTCTCCTGTATTTGTCTTTAGCCTCCTTGATTTTACATTTGAGTACACCCTGCACTCTCCTCACCTCCTCACGGTTGCCATCTCTGAACGCCCTCTTCTTCTCATTCAGGATGGCCTTTTTTTTCTTGGTGATCCAAGGTTTGTTGTTAGGATAACAGGTGACAGTCCGAGCTGGAACATTGCAGTCCACACAGAAGTTGATATAATCCGTGATGCACTCTGTGAGCCCATCAATGTCCTCCCCGTTGGGCTCACAGAGTGCAGGCCAGTCAGTCACCTTAAAGCAGGCCTGTGGTGCCTCATAAGCCTCCTCCGACCACCTCCTCACAGTTCTTGTGGTTGTTGGCTTCCTCTTCACCAGAGGCACATAACAGGGTTTGAGATGAACCAGGTTGTGATCTGACCTTCCCAGAGGGGGGAGAGAAGAGGAGATTTATTCATCTTTAATGTTAGCATACATCAGGTCCAGGGTCCTCTCATCTCTGGTAGGGCAGCTCGCATATTGAAGGTCGGCAGAACTTTTTTCATGGTGACATGGTTAAAGTCTCCCGACATAATTATGAGGACATTAGAATGTTAGGTCTGTAGTTCAGAGATGATATTATGAATGATTCTGCAGGCAGATGTTGGATTTGCAGAGGGAGGGATGTACAGAACAACAGCGATGACATGCGGGATCTCTCTGGGCAGCTGATATGGACAGAGTACAATGGCCAGCAGTTCAACATCCGAGCAACAGAGCCGTTTTTTTAATGGTGATGTGACCCTGGTAACACCATCTGCTGTTTACTTGAATGGCAAGCCCCCCTCCTTTTCGCTTACCACTCTTAGTGTCCCGGTCGGCCCGGACGGTATGAAAGCCATCCACGGAGACAATCAGGTCTGTAATGTCTTTGTGCAGCCATGTCTCCATGAAACACATCAGACTGCACTCCTGGTACTCTGGTTGGCTCCGCGTTAGCGCCGTTAACTCGTCCATCTTGTTGCTAAGATACCGCATGTTTCCCATAACGACAGAGGGGAGACACCTCTTAAATCTTCTCCTTTCAATCAGCCCGTCCCGTCTCGACCCTCCTTTCTTCCCACGATGTTGCCTTCCTCCTCTGCAACCACGGTGTGTTTTCCTCCAGAGTTCGGATGGTATTCCAGCTGGTCTGGCTACCACGCCGGCCAGCATTAGAGCGATCAGCTGTTCTCTGGAGTAAACAAAGTCAGCGTGTCCCGGTGGGAGCGGCATGATAAAAACAACTCAAAAAAGCACAGAAACTCTCTGAAAAATACCTCATTATAGAAGATAATACTTAATAGAGTCACTGTGAAAAAACAAGAGCAATCAAAAAAAGATAAAAATAAGAAAGTTAAAAATGTAACTGGAGCGGTGTAACTGCAGGATGCTGCTTTCGCGCATGCGCACTAACACTAACACGCATGGACCAAAAGGAGAGGTCTAAATGACATCCTTAATCTAGAGTGACCTGATCAAGGAGGGAGGGGACAGAATTTGCAAGGTCAGGGAGCCTGAAAATGAAGGAGCAACACTGAGGGACGATGTTCATACTGAATTTTAAGAAATAATGGTTTGTGTTATCTCTTCCAAATATGAGACAATTTGTCAGTGGGCAGAGAAAAGATTGTGGCCACGGAATCGAGTTTAATACCTAAGAACCCAATCTTTGTGATGGGGCGGATAGTTCTCTGTTCTCTAAGAGAGGGACACTGAGACTGACAAAAAGTTGTTTAAGACTGAGAACGTATGGACTGGGAAAGCTGAAGGGGGGATCAATGAGGAGAAAATCATAGAGAAGTTGAAGGACGCAAGAAGGTTTGGAAGTGCTGAGGAGAATCCAACACAATGCTTTTGAGATTTTATAAAACAAACTGGTACTGCTCCTAAATCCAAATGGGAGGGATGGTGACGTAATACAGAAATTTCCATTTAGCACTGAACAGGAGCCACTGAGAGGAGCTAATAGGAGCAATTTTGAAAGCTTTGGAAATGTCGGCTTTTTCAAGCCAGGTTCCATGGCCAGTGAGTTTAATCATTAAAACTTCATGATCTAAAGAAGCATAGAGGGTTAACACCTAAGGAGCTAAAGGGGGAAGATTTGAATGGATTGATGATAAAGCCTTTAGAAACTTCTTTGTAAAGGATGGTAAAGAATGGAGGCCATGGGGGTGGAGGCATGAGAGAGAGGTAGATCTAAGGGGAATAAAAGCACAAAAACGTGGTAAACAGACTGAGAGGAGAACAGAGAGTAGCCTGGGTCAGGAGTAGCCTGGGTCAGCAGCGAGAAATTGGCCAAAAGTGATGTCTTTGGATAGATGGGCATCAGATAATTTGAATATAGCTGTGATGAATATAGCTGAAGCAATTTGTTGATTAACTTGAGGAGAAGGGAGAATGAGGGAGACCAGATCAACACATTTCCTTCAAGTATTTTTGGACGTGAAGGTGGGAACAGATGTTAGCATATATGAGAAACTACAGTCTGCCTAATTAAAGGATTTGACAGGGGCAGAGAGGAATAATTAGTGTATAAATATGGATAATTTATGAATGAAAATGGGAATTAATGAATGAAAATGAGAATTTCTGAATGAAAACGTGGGTGGAGACGTCTTACCTGGAGCTGGCCGGGGTGGATATTAGCTGCATGGAGTCTAGGTTGGGTGCCCTGATGGTAACATGGAGGACAGGGAGGCTAGATGTGCAACAAAACAGGCATTCCTACGAGCAGGAAGATTCAAGGTGCCTGGAGGTCTTCATGGGGAATAAGCAGGGAACCAACAGTGTCAGAGTCAAAGTCTGAAATTGCAATTGATCTCACAGATGCTTATTGGGTAGCAGTCTGAGCTGTGAATATTAAGATTGTTTAAGATGGATTCTGGATCCTAATTGGATTACAAGAGGTGTGGTTAAATGCTAATTGGCTGTTTCACACACAGATGAGAGCTGATTGCATGAAGGTAAGTGATCCAGCTTATTAGGTTCAACCTCCCTCTAGGCTCTATGAAAAAGTCTTCCTGTAACAATCCAACCTATTTTTGAGAAAAACAGGTTTGAAAACCTCTGTATAATCTTTAAAAGGAAAAAAAAAAATCAGCCATGGCTTTCTATGTTTGAAATCAAGGATTAAAGGAACTTGATTGATATCCTGAACTTTTTAAAGTTTTTTTAGCAGCTCAATTAAGAATTTCACTTGAAAGACATCTTAAATTGATCCAACATTTTACATACAAACTGAATAACCTCTGATTCTCTCAGTCCATTATTAAAACCAAAGCAATATTTCTTCAACTGACACTGAGCGAATCAAACCGCCTCCAACGGTAAATGACCTGCGCTTATATAGCGTCTTTTCAAGTACACTACATTCATTCATTCACACACATTATTTTACGTGTGGCACTTGGCCCTCTGACCACCATTAGCAGCATTGTTATCTTTAGCCTCTGTGAGTAATTTTTGTTAATTGGGCCTGGAGATTTGAAGCTATAAGCACAACAGAGAGGAATCCAATATATTCATAAAGCACTGGGAATATTCCAAAGAAGTTAAAAAAGTTAGAAAGCAAACCACAGGACTTTGTTTTCCAATTTTGAAGACGCTTCGCTTCCCATCCAGGAAGCTTTTTCAATTGAGAAAATGTATTTTAAAAGCTTCCTGGATGGGAAGCGAAACATTTATCAAACTTGGAAAACAAAGTACAATGGATTGATTTTAAATTAATGAACTTCTTTGAAATGACTATGACCTGGATGACTGAGAATCTTCACCAGCAATATTTCCAAACCCTCACAGCTCCACTGATTAATTATAATTAGGGTTAGTAGAACTTTGGCAGTGAGAATTTGTTGGTCAAAACTGGTAAAAATCTGAAAAAAAAAAAAGAAATTTGTAGACAAACCAGACTTACAGCAGTCACCAGTATTTACAGAATCTTGGTCCAGTAAAAATACTCTGATTCATTATAAGTTCTGTCTTTCCCTTTATTTATTTTTTTTTTATTTGTACTATTTTTGTGTTCCGTCATGTGCTTTGTGGTGAGCCTTCAGTGTTTAAAAACAGAATTAGAGCATGTAGAGCAGAACTCAGATCCAATAAAGGGTGAGCACCAAATGAATTGCTTTTATATGTGCTCATCATTCTCAAATTCTGTTATTTTTATATTCCCCCACTAGGTATTTGTTTTTTTGTCTTTCTTCACCCAAAGTAGATTTTTTTTCTCACAAAATTTAGGGTTTTGTGGTTTAAGTTCTTCCTCACCCTAGGAAGATAGGCCTAAATAAACTTCTGTTTACATCCTTGTATATCATTTGCCACCTCAGGACTCCTGCTGCAGGGTGGTAAAGATTAATCAGACCGCCATTGAAAATATGGAGATAACTAAAAATCCCAGAGTGAATGGCTGTCTTTTTGGGATTTATAGGGTGATTCTTTATTTTCCTTTTCATCCTAACCTATTTTCTGGACTTAAAATGGTGACAATCAACTAAAATCTATTGAAATTATAGCCAACTTCCTGTTTCCTGTTGTCATGGTGACTCGTTGAATCAGTGCTCCGCTGATAATGGCTTTTTACAATCAATGGGAGTCTAAGGATGCATGGGCCTAATCAGAGTTGATTAAACCAACAGGTTTTATAAAGCCGAAAACTAAGAGTTTCCAACGACAGGCAAGATCAATTCAGAGTTGAGGATTTGAGTCTGGGTTTGGTAAACTGTTTTGTGAAACAGACCCCTGCTTTAAGATTTCAAAGGTGGAAAAAAAAACTATTGGAAGGGGTATACAGTAAATACTTAAATTGGTCCTGTGTGTCTGTGTCATGTGACCCACTCAGCACTGCACTCAAACAAGTGTCTTTGTGTGGAGAGACACTCATAGAAAGAAGCTCAAAGGATAAAGATTTTTACACTAAGTTTGTCTGAACAATACTAATAGGATTAGATTGAAAAAAAAAATTAAATCATAGCAACCAAATAATCAATTATTCATATAAGAAAAGAAAGAAGAAAACAAATGCTAACATTAGATCAGCACTGCAGTAAAGTGCTTTGCATCAGGAGGAGGAAGATATTTCTTTATTGGAGGATGTAGCACTATATATTGGGTCTTGAGAATTAAATGATAAAGCTCTGCATGTTTTAGATAACAAGTGATCAAAATATAACGACAATTTCCTTTACCCACTAAAGCCCATGTTAGAGTGGCATGTCATGATTGTCCAGCAGACATTTTGGTTGGGATAAAATAAATGTTTCTGGTGAGGTAAAAACCAAGGAACTTTGTTTTTAATTTTTATTTTAGAAACACTTATAAATGCTTTATTTCTGTCACTTAAAATGGAGCTTTATATGACTGGCAAATTAAAACTGAACTTCCTAGGAACTGCATTTCAAGCTTTCTGATATCTTGGTTTGTTCCCCTCCATTTCCAGGAAAAACTATTAAAAAAAAATCAAATTTCAATAAACAAATAAAATGCACCTTAAAAACATTGGAATATTGGGTCTTAAAATGTGTATATGAACAACCATATTTTAAGAGACTTTGAACCTTTATTTGGTGGTCGGAATAGACTAAAGCCATAAAGAAAATATTGGCTCTCCCTGTTAACCACTAGCAAAACAATGTATTGTAAAATTATACAGTGATGATGCAGGGAATTCTTTATCTTCTGAAAGGACTTGGAAGCGGATCTTAAGTGTTTTTGTAATTTTGTATGGAGTAAAACCCAGTGAAAACCTTAGAAAAACAATCTAGTGGCCGAGGTTCATCCTGCAGCGGGAAAGAACTATAAAAATACAACCCGAGGAGCAAAG
Organism: Cyprinodon variegatus; assembly: GCF_000732505.1. Taxonomy (NCBI): domain Eukaryota; kingdom Metazoa; phylum Chordata; class Actinopteri; order Cyprinodontiformes; family Cyprinodontidae; genus Cyprinodon; species Cyprinodon variegatus. The sequence goes on from NW_015150482.1 coordinate 1,648,796, forward strand.
GAATTAGATCAAAGCATAAATATGTATTTAAACTGACCCATCAAAGTCTAGTCTAAATCTGACAGAGCTGAAGGTATTTTGCCAAGAAGAATGGACAAAGGCGTCAGTCTCTCGTTGTGTATATCTTGCAGCAAATACCCCCCAAACACTTCCTGGTGGAAATGCAGCTTATGCTTCTGAAAAGCACTGACTTGGATTGCCATACATAGTATGCATAATTTTCATTTCATTGTTCAGTTTTTGTTGTCATCACAAACAAATACAGATCTCCGTGAGCTGCAAAAATGTGCCAACATGCCAATTAAATCATAAAAAATAGCTTTATAACAACTTAAAGTGTAAATAGTGCTTTAAGCAATCGAGGCAGCAACAATAAAGCTGTACATTTAGCCCGATTTAGCAAATGTAATTTATTCTAGGTGGTGCCTGCAGCATTCCTCTGCATAATTAGTGCCTTAGTGCTAATACGTCCAGCTGTTAAGCCAGATACCTATAACATTATGCTGCTGCAATATCATTGGAAGACAGTAGGTTCCAACTGCCAGACCCAAGCCTGTCCTCTGTGCATTATATTTTTCTGTCGACTTGGATACAGAGACACTGTCTAATGTACTAAATTAAGCATGAAAGGATAGTGAACAAGGCATATAATGTTTGATTCAAACCTCTGAAACTATTGATAAATAAAACAGTAGATATTGTAGGGCCAAATGATGATAGAAAAAGGTGGACCTGCTGACAGTATACATGGTATTTTTTAGCTTTTCCAGAAACTGCTGCATTTTTTCCCTCACCTTTTCTCACTGTTTATTTGATATTTTCCTCCAGGCGTGCATACTGGGTAACCATGAAGACCCATTCCAGAACCTTTTTCCCTGCAGGAAAACTGAGCATGTGAGCCTTTTCCACAAAATCAGCATGAAGCAATGTATCTCTAAGGATACTAGCTGGTTTCCAAAACACAGGGGTAACTGCATAATAAAACATGTTAAACCCAATGGAGCATGTTTCTACAATTACTATTATTTTAAGTGTAATTCTTTTGCATGTTTCTTATGTTTTTTGCAACATCAGACAACCGAATAATCAGCAGAATGCCAATACTCGCATCTGACATTTACTGTATTTGTTCTGGTATTAGCACAGCATTCTGATGAAAGTCATGTCAATTTCTGAAATGAAATTTTTATTCACATGTCCAGCTACACATATTGCTACTTCTTCACTCTCTCTCAAAATCTGGCACATGAATCAACCACCAGTTATTTATGTTCTCGCAGATTTGGTTGCCAATCCATACAACAGCTTATATACCGTCAGGACTTAGAAACAAAGACATATACATGCAATACACAGGTTACCTCTTAGGAAAAAATGCTGTATGTTCTGGTCAAAATAGGGGAACAACCAAGTATATATATATATA
>NW_015150482.1:1650303-1653550 GCF_000732505.1 Cyprinodon variegatus
TATATATGTATATACATATATATCACTATGAATAATATCTTTGTTACAATATGACTAAAGTTAAATAAAGAAGAAAATTAATCTTATCTCCGCAGTTGCAATAGTGGGATGTAGTTTTTAATTTGCCAGATTAAAAAAATTCTGAGCTTTTCTTTCTTTCCTTGACATTTGTGTGGTCCATGCACATCACCTAAAAAAAGTCCTACCAGTAAACAATTCCTTCTGTTGGTCTCAGTAAACATCTTTACATGGTGCAATGATGAAACAAAGGAAGAAGCATTAGGTTGGTTAAGCGAGGACAGATTTCAAAATGATCCGTGGTTATATATGATAAATACAAACTATTTAATTCATATCTGAATTTGAAAAGCAAAAAAAAATAAAAAATCAAATAACAGTCATGTGTTAACATACATTATGACAGTAAGTGAAAGTTTTCATAATTAAAGATCTGCTCATCAGTGTCATGGGGTTAAATTGTAGTTTTGGTAGCAGGATATATGAGTTTCATTCTTTAATCTGACTGTATTTTTGTCTGGTGAAGAGATTGCTTTCTATGAGTGCCATCTGTTTAAATTGCAGTGAGTTGCTGCTTCATGTTGGTGAGACATTTTGTTCACTTAGAGACTTAAAGACTTTTTTTTCTCCAGGCTAGAATGGATTTCTTTTATTATTAAAACTATTATATTATTTTACCTCAATTTATCCAAGATAATCCTACTGAATTTTTTTTTTTTTTTAACTCTTTTTAAAGAAAGTCTGGATCAAGGGGTGGCAACAAATAAAACACAAAATGACATAGATGAATGTTTTACATTTAAATTTGTTTTGTGCGGTTATCATAATAAATAAAAGACAGGAGGAAATCCAGCAGCTCAAAGTGCATTCTCCTTTTTTTTCTCATACTGTACATAGGGCTTATAATTTGTCTACACACAATGTGTGGCAAACCTCATTCAGTCATTTAAGGAAATAGCAGTGAAACCCCTACAAAGCTACAGTTTGAGCCATGCATCTGAGAAGCCTATCAGCTCCACTGAGTTATTGATAGTAAAACACTGACCTCTAGTGGAAAACATGTAAATGAGTAAAACAGTTTTCTTGTTATGCCTTTTGAACCAGGGCGATGAAACCTTGTGCTGTTTTGTGAAAAACAAAAAACAAACTGTAATTTCTGCATAATTTACTCATGTCTTCTGTCAATCTTCTTCTTTAACTTTTAATCATTTTGTTGTTTCTGCAGGAGTCGCTTGTCCCCCTGTCTGTCCCCTCTCAAAGACCAATGGACGTGCAATGATGTACTTATTCACTGCAACTTTTGCATCTGGGCTGGTCAGGGAGATAAATGCTGCTCAATAAGTTGAGTTAAATTTGTTCAATGTCTTAAGGACTCTTTTGTTATTTCACACATTGCATTTGGAGCTATCTAAACCATTTTAGCCCTATATGAAAAAGCTCTCTGAACCTAAACTCAAAGGGAGCAGTTGTTTACTGTTAATATGATGTAATGTCAAAGTTTTAAATTTACAGTATTAAGCCTAAAAAGACAAAAATGACACTTGAAAAGACAAATTCTACCCTAAGCATATGTTAGTCAGCTTCTTGTTTGTGTGTCTTCAGTGGCTTCTTAGTGTTACTGATTCAACAAGGGATCAGTAGCAACAATTCGAGAGCTAGAGAAGATGATGATGTGATAGATCTGATGAGGTGAAAACAAATATCTAGCTTTATTCTTCCTAAGAAAACCATTTAATTTTGCAGCTCTATTTTGGTTTATTTTTATGTCTGTTTGCCATTGGTATGAAAATGTGTGTAAAGTGGAGTGATAGTTTTATTTCTCCCTGTCATGATGCTTTTTTTTGTCTGTGGTCCTGCTTTGTAGAACCCTCAGCCTGATCAATCTGCTGCTGCTTGACTTCATGCAGGTATGTTTCACTCATTAATAATTAATCTAAGAGGCCCCATTAACCAGATGATCTAATGAAAATAATGACTTGAATTTGCCTGATTTTAGCCCGAGACTCAAAGGCTATACACAAATGTTAAGCTTGACGATTTCAACCTTACCCCAGAGGAGGTAAAAAAAAATTCCTGGGAAAATTATGCAAAGTCAGTACCCAGCTGTTTGTTTTTCACTGAATTCCTTCTCTTGATTCAGGAAGAAACAGAAGTGCATGTTGTAGGTCAAAAGGTCAACAGAGGAAAAATGTTGTGGCGGATCATGGCGATTTTTTCTGGATATACAGGAGAAAATCGGAAAGCAATTGTTATCATTTCTGCTCATCCTGATTCTCATCAAGGAGATGCCCAGACCAGGGGAGAAATGTGTCTTCTTGTAATTGAAAACAGCCTCTTTCATTGTTCATAAAAGTTTTTGAATAGGCTACATTTTCCTTCCTTCACCTTTTAGATTCTGCTTTGCTTCAACACTCTTCAGTCAAATATTCAGATCATTGGAAGGAGTCTGCTCAAAGAAAGTATCTGAACCTGATTATAATTTTCTTCTTTGTTTTGTGACCTTCTAGCTTTGCTCCATTCGCAATCCTGTTCATGATGATAAGCTCTGTGTACGGCAGACTCTCATCAGCTTGGCAAAATTCAAATTTTATTGGCACGGTTCTCTGGCCACAAGCAGCTTGTCAAGCTAATTTCTATGATGACACTGGAAATGACTTGCTCTTTGATAGACTCCTCATCCATGGTTTGTTGGTGTTGCCACTCGTCTTGCTTCTGGTTGTGAGAAAAATACCCTACAGGTTTTTTCAATGCGTTAAACCTGTACTGAAGAGTATGTTGCTAAAGAAGCACAGGTAGGACAATTTCAAAGCATTTTTTATTCCAAATTTCAGTTTCTAGGGTCAAAAAGTGAAACCACAGCATTATGTTAGTAATTGAGAAACTAGCTATATAGAGTTGTTTTAGGGCAGACCTATCTCTGTGTTTCATTAAGTTTGAGGCATCATCAACATTCTTGTCTGGAAACCATGAGTTTGAGTTCAGAAAAGGAATTAACAGCTCTTTGTTGATCACAGAGGATCATGGCAACATCAAAAGAACAGCCCTTTGTGAGGTGGCTGCTGCCATTTTTGTGGCCCAGCTTTGAACAACATTTGAACAACTTCTGCCTCAATGTCATAATGGTAAAAAAAAAAGGGAAAAGTTAGGGTGCAGCTGAATGTTGAGGCATTTGAAAAGGTTGGGTGCCCCAGAGCAAACATTTATAGAAGCTGGTGTATATATATATATA